>NC_064811.1:64774342-64983679 GCF_023721935.1 Panthera uncia | reverse complement strand
CTTTCTTTCTTTCTTTCTTTCTTTCTTTCTTTCTTTCTTTCTTTCTTCTTTTTCTTTTTTTCTTTTCTTTTCTTTTTTTTTGAGCAGCAGGCAAAAGTTTATTAGAATACAAGATTAGAAAGGAAGACTAGTAGGAAAGCTCTCACTCTCTTTCCAGAGAGGGGACATTCGAAAGTGAATGCCCCTAAAGCTCATTTCTTTTTAAGTACTGAATAATATTCCATTGGCTGGATGTACCACAGTTTCTCTGTTCATCCATTAAAGGACATCTTTGTCATTTCTAAGTTTTGGCAGTTATAAATAAAGCTGCTGTAAATATCTGTGTGCAGGTTTTTGTGTGGATCAGAGGTTTGAACTCCTCTGGGTAAAATGCTAAGGAGGGCAATGGCTGCATTGTATGGTAAGATTATGTTTAATAGAAGAAAGTGCCAAACTGTCTTTCAAAGTGACTGTCCCATTTTACATTCCCATCGGCAATGTAGGAGAGTTCCCCTTGTTCCATGTGCTCACTAACATTGGGTGTTGTCAGTGTTCCAGGTTTTTGTCATTCTACTAGGTGTGTGGTGGTATTTTACTGTTGTTTTAATCTGCATTTCTCTGATGACGCATGATGTGGGGCATCATTTCATATGCTTATTTACCATCTGTCTATCTTCTTTGGTGAGCATCTGTTAAAGCTCCTTGGCCCATTTTTTAATCAGATTGTTTGTTTTCTTGCTGTTGAGTTGTTAGGGGTTTTTGTATATTTTGCCAAACATACTTTTATCACGTGTGTCTTTTTGCAAAAATATTTTCTTACAGTCTGTGGCTTGTCTTCTAATTCTCTTGATACTGTTTTTCTCATGCACTTTTCTTAGCAACTGTCATTTATTACTTCATGTCAGTGATTGAGGGTTTAGACAACAATGCAGGCATGGTGAAGTTACTTACCCAAGGTTACACAGCCAATGATTGGACAGGGCCAGGCTGTCTGACTCCAGGGCCCATGCGTTTCTAATTATGACAAGTTAGTCCTTCTGTTAGTGTGGACAGCTAGGATGTGTTTTCAAGACATACAGTAATTGTTGTGTTCCTTGGACAAAAGAAATAGTTTTATGTGCTACATTTTCTTGGGGTAGAATGAATTTTAAATACAACACTTGCCATCCACTGCTTCTGGAGAAGAACTTTGTAGCAATGATAATAACATTAACAATAGCTAACACTAACATAGCATTTTCTGTGTGTTAGCCATTGTTCTAAGTTCCCTACCTATGTTAACTAATTTAATTCTCACAGCAACTATCTGAGGTAAATATTATTATTATTATTATTATCCCCATTACTGACAAAGAACCCCAGGCAGAGTAGGGAACCCCTTTCTTTCAAAGTGATCAGCTAATAGAGAGTAAGTGGGAGAGTTGCTTTTAGTCTGCACTGTCAACCACTATATTATAATGAGAATCATAAGAGATCTTGCCTGTATGCTTTGTGTACTTTCTGATTGTCTTACTTTTGTAATTTATTTGGATTATTTGTGTTTTTTCTTAAATTCTGCTTGACAGAGGGTCGACTAGAGGTGTTCCAAGGGGAGAGATTGCTGTCATCCATCCCTATGTGGACCACGTTTGGGGAGCTAGCCATTTTATACAACTGTACAAGAACTGCCTCTGTGAAAGGTAATGGGATGAAAGGCTCTATTTTTGAATTGTTACACAATGTTTATGACAATCTAAGTCACTACTATTGCCTGCTGAGTATTTCTGTCTCCCATTGTGCCCCATGTGCTCTTGTTAAAAGAAATGCTATGCTTACAAAAGAATTTATATTGAAGCACTTGTCTAAATCATTCAAATTTAAGAGAACTTTTCCTTCAGGTACCTGCATATGAAATATGAAAATGGCTTTCTATTATTGAATTATTCCAATATTTGCTTTAATTACCACTTCGCTTTTTTTTTCCGTGTAAACATCTGCCTTTGGTTCATCCAGAATGTTAGCTTTTCATTCTCTGTGATGTTCCAAACATATTATAAACCAGAAAAATTAATGAAACCAATGAAAATATATAAATAGCCAAAGGGAGGTGAATTAATTAATGAGAGTTTTCCTGAGTGACTCCTGGGATTAGTTTAAGGGTTCTTGTTTTTATTGACATTATTCATGGTTATCTTGGGCATGAATACTTGGATGTGTTTCTCAGTGGTTAGGACTGGGTTAAGTGTCTTAGAATTGCTGCAGTTTTGATTAAAAAATGCAGATTCTGGGGCTTCACTCCAAACACAAATCAGAATCTCTGGCAATGGAGCTTAGGGATCTGAATTTGTTTTTAAGTTTTTTTTAATGTTTATTTATTTTTTAGGAGGGGAGGGACAGAGAGGGAGGGGGACAAAAATCTGAAGCAGGCTCCAGGCTCCAAGCTATCAGCACAGAGCCCAATGCAGGGCTTGAACTCACAAACTGTGAGATCATGACCTGAGCCGAAGTCAGATGCTTAACCTATTGAGCCACCCAGGTGCCCTGTATGGATTTGTATTTTTAGCAAGAATGTCAAGATAAATCTAATTCATTCCAAAATTTAGTAAACCAAAGCTTTGGATTTTGATTTATTTTATAGGCTCTCATTACTTCTTTTTTTTTTTTTTAAATACAATTGTAACTTCATCTAGATTTTTTAGAGCTGCTACTTCTGCTCTTCTTCCTGTTTAGATTTTATTCTTGCTTTCTATGTCTTTCCTATAAAAAAATTGTCTCAAACACTGTTTTGCATAATTTCTATGAAAATGATTTGTATGTACTTTATACAAAAGTAACCATAGAGATCCTTAAAAATATATTGGCTCTCATTAGCTACAATGTCTGAACAGCATAAAAATACATAAAAACATACTCATACACTCAGATCTTTAACTTTCAATTATCTACTTGTGAATTCTTCACTTTCTGGATTAGCTACAGGCTGGCTGGTTTTCTCTTGTATCACAGCACAAATCTGAAATGCATCCTGATGATGTAGTATGTAATTAGGAATTGCAAACTAATTTTGATATCATCCTAAGCAAAACATAATTAGAAAGGAAATCTTTTGCTACTCACTTCCAAATCGTGGTTCATTTCAAAGCCAAAGATGATTTTATAAAATTACCCACTATTTATATCACTGCTTCCTTCCATTTGCATGTTAAATAATGCAATTTCCAAGAAATATCATTTGATGGGAATATATGAAAAATTTATCAATTAACATTTTGGACTGTTTTCTTAATGTGGGGCTAAACAATATTTTATTATTTTCTTGATTTTTCTAAAGCTATTACCAATGTTAAAACTTGGGCACTAGATCGAGAGGTATTCCAGAATATAATGAGAAGGACAGCTCAAGCTAGAGATGAACAGTACAGAAACTTCCTCAGAAGGTAAGAATAACACATTGTTGGAAAGAGTAGAAGATGGTGTAGTTATATTGTGGATATGTTGGTTTTATCACAATAATTACTTTACTAGAGCTTTTCTCATTTAAGCAATTTCCACATGACTAAACCAAAGGAACAAAAGTATTCCCTTGCAGTAAAGGCCACTATATTAAAAAATATATATACTTAATTCCAATTAGCCTTGCACACTGATTTATTTATCTTTCACTAATTTTGCCCTTGTATTGATGGAGTCCTTGTATATAATATAGAAAAATGTGTAAAAAGTCTTAAAATATTCATCTGGGTTGCTCAGTTGACTTTGAAAGATAGCCTATAATTTGGAAGTGGATAGCAAAAGATCATCTTTCTAATAATGCTTTGCTTAGACTAATATTAAAATTAATTTATTTTGCTATCTTTAATTGCTTTACCTGAGACATTATTTTTCTCATTTATATAACCACACCATCTTCCAAATTACTATTATTTGTAACAAATTAACTTGCCAGAAATGTCACTGTGTGTGTCTTGATGACACAGATCCTTGGAACATATTTTGTGACCTGTTCTGTACCCCCAACAACTTGGATACATCAATTTAGAAAGAAACAAATACCTATCTAACTGAAAAAGTCAGTTATGCGTATACAAAGTTTGTTTGTTTTTTTTGGAGAATATAAATTCTTTTTTTTATTAATTTTTTTAACGTTTTTTATTTATTTTTGAGACAGAGAGAGATAGAGCATGAACGGGGAGGGGCAGAGAGAGAGGGAGACACAGAATCCAAAGCAGGCTCCAAGCTCTGAGCCATCAGCCCAGAGCCCAACGCGGGGCTTGAACTCACGGACTGCGAGATCGTGACCTGAGTGAAGTCGGATGCTTAACCGACTGAGCCACCCAGGCGCCCCTGGAGAATATACATTCTTTAAACTATTTCTGTGTTATTTTTTTGGGGGGGGGTTTGACAATCTCTAAAGCTTCAATACATACTGTAATGAAATGTTACCCATGCTAAGTGGTAATAATAATAAAATATCCCACAATTTCCAAAAATAAATTCTAAGCTCTTTTTAATATTAGTGATTTTACTTTGCATAACTAGCCTAGTATATAGCAAGGACTCAATAAATATTGATCGAATGTCTTTTTAATCATCAGTAGAACATTGTAGGTGTTGAGGGTTCTCCTACAGAATCTTGCTGATTTGCCCTCCCCAGAGATAATATTGACTCCCGGCAGAGAGCTGCAATAATGATAAGTAAGTGCCTTACCTATATGCCAGCCAATGCCTTAGCTATCATGTTGTGGGCTCTACCTGAGTATAGGTAATCTAAATATCCAGTAACTGAGCAATACAGGTCAGCATTTAAAGCTAATGAACTACACTCATGCAAAGGCCAAAGGGGGATAAATAACTCAACCAGTCCTTGTGGGTTGCCTCTGAATGTGTGAGATAAAACTTGAATTACTAGGGATAGCATTTCATTCCCTTGGAGTCTAGAGTGTTCTGTCTCAGTAGAAGGACCGAGGAGAATTTACTAGTACGTAAACCTTCTTTCCTTTTGTCTTCCTTTTGTTATCTGATTTATCCATTCATTTAACAAATACTTATTGCTAGGCGCTAAATATTCAGTGGTGATCCAGATAAACCTTATTGCTTTTTTTATAGTGGGGAGACAGACAAAAGATTTTTCCTCATATCAGTTTCCTCACTAATCCCCAAAAGTGATAGTTTATAGAAGAGAATTTTCACTAACATCATAGACTCCCGTTTGGACCAGAAGTAGAACTTTCACAATGAAGAATATGTTAATCAATGACAAGTTCTGCTTACCATTTTACCTTTTCATTCACAGGAAGGTAGATTAGAAACAGGCATTTCTCTTTGTTTCATAATATACAATGAGCTCTTTCTTTTTCCATTTACATCTTTTCATTTTGAAGTATGTGATATCTAGAAAAGTTACATAGTACATATGTAAGTTTTAAAACATAGTAACAAAAATGCCCAATCTAAGAAGTGGAGCATTGGCAAAATTGAAAGTTCTTTTCCTGTGGTCCCCATTCATTTCCCGGCCTCCTACATGCGTCTCCATGGAGTGGCCTGTATTCTGAAGTTTAGAAATCATTCCTTGGTAGTCTTTATTACTTTGTCTCTAGCTTGATTTAATTAACCTATTTTTCAACTTTAAAAAGTGTTATTTTTGCAACTCAACTTTTTATTCAATCTTTTTTTCTATTTTTTTTTTCTATTTCATCCATCTGGTTAAGTTCAGTCATTTCTCCTGTTTTAGAGTTTGGTTATCTGACTCTACTACAGTGTATTTATCTGTTCTCCAATTGGGGCATGTTCTAGTGTTCTGCAATTACAAATGATTCTGATACAAACATTCTTAGCCACGTGTCCTGGCCACGTGCCTCCCTGTGAACATGCCCAAGGATCAACTAGAGCTATTATTTTAAAAAATTGGATCCAATTATGTATTTTTGGAGTAGCATCATTTTTTCTTTAGGGGTGTCAAATTTTAGATGGTAGGAAATATGTTTTTATCTTACAGTAATTATGTCAACGGTCCCGAGTAAAAATGGGTAAAGTAGAGGAGAAATTTCTTCAAAGGAACAATTTAATCATTTGATTGGCTAATCATACTGAGTGGAATTTCTGATGTTTTTTCTCAAGTAATAACTTTCAGTAATCCATTTCATTCCTGATATTATTACTATATGTAAAAATGTTCCTATTACGTGCCCCTGGCTACCATTAATTTTAAAAGTTGGTACAGTATGATTAATAATCAAGATGATTTCCATGCTAATTCCTACATTCCCCCTGGATTCAGCCTTTACTTAATTACACAGATTTAGATGAAAATCATACCCTCCTCTGAAAGCAGAGCTCCTCACCCATGCTAATAAAAGACATACTGAGATGTGGCAAGAAACACATTTCTGGGTGTAATTCACTCTGAAAACCAACAACAAATATAAAGTGTTTTTTTCCTTCCAAACAGACAAAATAAGATTTTTTTCCCTTTGTAGTACCTTACTGTCTTTACTTATTTGCCTATGATAAATATCTGTGATTACATGTGGTTATATAATTTCAATGTATTTGAAATTCAGTTGTTTATGTGTGATATATTTTGGAGGTTTACTTTGGAAAAATTAAAGTGAATTTTATATTTTTTAGATGCAGGTAAAGGTTTTTTGAACTACATAGAAGTGCATATTTAATTCAGGAAGATAATTAAAGGTTTCTTTTTAATTTTGAAGTGTATCCTTGCTGAAGAATTTACCTGAAGATAAATTAACCAAGATCATTGACTGCTTGGAAGTGGTAAGAAATTTTAAAGGAAAAAATACATTTTATTAAATGACTTTATTTAAAAATTTTTTTCTTAATGTTTTTATTTTTGACAGAGAGAGACAGAGTGTGAGTGGGGGAGGGACAGAGAGAGAGGCTAGACACAGAATCTGAAGCAGGCTCCAGGCTTTGAGCTGTCAGCACAGAGGCCAACGCAGGGCTTGAACCCACAAACTGTGAGATCATGACCTGAGCTAAAGTCAGATGCTCAACTGACCGAGCCACACAGGCACCCCTTATTTAAAGACTTTATAATTTGGTTATTATTAGCACTGTAAATGAAAAAAAGGAAACGATGGTAGGTGGCCTGTCTGCAGAGACCAGGAGCCTTTTTCTATTGTGTAAAACCTTAGACCAACTCAGGGAATTAAGGGGCTGGGATGGGTTTAGGCCACTCTTCTGAAATGTATAAAAGGAAATTGGATTTGCATGTGTAAAATGACACTTGATTTACATACTCAAACCTTTTTAGTATATTTTGTGAAACTAATCTGCCTTACTCAAAAGGCATTTGATTTTCTGCAGTTAACATCACAATCCCCTGTAGAGTTTTCCTAGTATAAAGGAGTCAATGATGTTTCATTAGGTAATGGTGTAGAGGAGGATATATTGGAGCTTTAGGGGACAGCTTTCTGAATCAGGCTATGAAACAAGTCCATACTTGAAAACTCTACACCATGAAAAGACATTTTAAAACCCTCTGCATTTAAGAAGCACTTTACCTATTTTAACATCTAGGGGAAAACGGCATAATGGAATGTGTTCAAAAACTCATATGAGGCATCACCCAGATGGTTGGTTCTAGTCCAAGACTAGCCAAGTTTTTTTGTGAATAAATCTTTTATAACATGTACCTTGGATTCTAATGATATGCATTCTATGAAACCTCTTCAGATTTCAGAGATTAAAATTCAAAGCAAGAAATTTCTCTCTGATTTTTGGTGTGTGTGTGCGGGGGGGGGGGGGTCAATTTCATTGAAACCAAAATGGCTTTAATGGAATTTGAAGGAGGTAAGGAATAATAAAGAAGTCACATGTTGACTTTAAGTGTTTATAAAGCTGTTCTCAGTGGGAGATATAAAAGTCTCTGCAAGACTGATTGTTGACAGATTCATGCCTCTGTCAATCACAGTATACAATGCAAACTAATATCTGTTGAGAAGGGAGCACTGACCATTTTATCCTTAAGTGTAAGTGACACCAGTAATGTTTCCATTTACAATTCATGGAACCTCTCCAGCAGTTTATCAAGGACAGACCGTGATGACACAGTGCCTGGCCTTGTGTCCCCAGAGTGTTCAGAAATGAAGTCATTTTCAAGAGGACTGCTTGCCCTGCATCTCTTGGGATTTTCCCAATGTAACATAACCCAATCACAGATGTTACAAATTAATAATTCATCCTAATTTCTGAGAGTATGTGTTTTTTTTAAAGCTGGAGTAGCCCTATATTTTTTTTGTTAACTGAGAAAATCTGTTTTTAATATAATACTAATAGAGTAGATTCACCAGAGGGGGATTCCATGCTGACAGCAAATATTAAAATTTAGTATCATTAAAAATAAATGGTAAATTAGTCATATTTATAGCAGCCACAGGCAATAGCTGCAGAATATATAGATGGGGCACAAGTCCAGTATTAATTAACACACAATTTGAGTTTGAAAGTTCTCATCTTTTAAAACACCCTAGAAAGGCTTTATTATATCTCTGCATTTGCAGACAGCAGCACAGTTTATAAAGGGCTCTTTATTCGTACCTGGCAAACAAATGTGTCTCTATAGCGTGTGAAAATTCTCAAATGCAAAAGTGATTAGCAAGGGAGTAATGGGATCTATTTAGCACTAAGAAAAGCACATAATTTACCAGCATAGCTTGGACTAATGACCCGTCAACGGGGTCCTGACAACAGCCAATCACTAATGCATTGGAGTTATAACAGAATGCCTGCTGAGTTCCAAGACCAGCTGTCCCACAAACTGGCTCCATGATCTTTGACAAAAACAGGCTGAATCTGGCTTAAAGTTTAGGAATTGATTTGGGAGGGTTTTAACTTTTGTGTGGGGGCAGGAAAGGGGTATTGGAATTTCCCACCACGACGCGGTTGATCTGAAATGTTTGTTAAGACTTTGACTATTGAACATCTAGACCAATGGCTCCAATTATTCAGTGTTCCAATTACATATCTTGCTTTAGCTTAAATCACCCAGCCTTTTCAATTCTAGAGGCAGACATCCCCTTTAAGCCTCCTCTTGTGTTCTGATGGGAAAATAGTACCAACATATTTGAGAATTAACTAATGAACATCACGAAGCATGATAGAGATTTCGAAGCACTGTAAGTGTTAATGGTAATGAAAATGATAATGTGAATTCTGCACCCACCAGTAGTGCAATATGGAGCACAAGAGTGGAAGGAGTCTCTGTTCACACATACAGGAAGCATGGGATTTGACTGTGGTTGATTGAAATGTCACCTCACTCTTTGTTGCAGAGCTGTGGTATGTGACCCTGTGACCCCCTGTACTGAGACTCTGACATGCCATCTTTCATGAAACTGGGGGTGTAGTAGGAGTGGGGTAGGGGTGGGGTCATGTAGAATGTTGTTGCCCTTCCTTACTCACATCACCTGTGGCGCTGCTTAAAAGGCAGATTTCCAGGTACCACCCGTACTTACTGAATCAGAAACTCTGGGATATTGGCCCAGAAATGCACACTTAATACGTTACTTGATTCTTATGCTTATTAAAGAGAATATTTGAGAACCACTAGTTTAAAGTTATGAATAGAATACATATATTTAGAGCCTTGCCATCTCTTCATTCAGGAATTTTCCATTTTTCATAATTTAAAAAAATCTAGTTTTCTTTCTTATAGTTCCTGCTAATACCTACAAAACCAGAGGGTTTTCTCATTTTAATGATTACATCTGGAGTCATAAAGAAAGTTGAGATAATTGTGGATTTTGCCTGTTTATGGACCAGTTAGCTAGAGGTGAGGCAACTAGGTGCAATAGAAAGTCCACTAGTCCAAAGTCTGGAGATTAGTGTTTATGATCACGCTTCTTTCACTAATAGCTGTCAATTAATTGTGGTAAGCATTAGGGTTTTCTCATCTACAAAATAAGGGTGAGTAGTCCATATCTCTAAGGGCTCTTTCAGTGTTTCAGTTACAGATTTTTAAACAGTTGGCTCACCCAAGTTAGAGGAATTTCTGTTGGTTTTCATTTTGTGGGCTCTAGTTCCTTGGAAAGAAGCAATCTGCTACTAAATTTTGCCTGAGTGGTTGGTGAGGGCCCACCTGATCCAATTGTATTTGCTTTAAAATTTCTAAAGTGTTTTAACTGTTGTACTTGGGTGAACAAAAAAATGTCGGTAACAACCCAAATAACTGTATCCAGTTTTTTAAACAACCAACATGGGTTCATAGTCATATGATGTGGGGAGTGTGTGTGTGTGTGTGTGTGTGTGTGTGTTTGTGTGTGTGATACATCTGATTGTGCATCATCAATACTTCTTTGTAATGAAGATTTCTGGCCACACACTAAAGACTCTAAGGAAGTCTTAGGCTTGCGTTTTGGTCTTTGTTCTCCATCACCTTTGGTTTTTCTTCTGGTTTTCTGTATACTGTTTATAGGCATTCAGGTTCTAGCATTTTCTAGATATCACAGAATGAGCATTTTCTTTACAGTGAAAACCTTTGCATCGTTCATTAGCTATTGCTTTTTGTATAGTTTTCTTCTGACCTTTACCTCTTAGTCTGCCCTGGTATTGATTTCCTTATTTTTCGCTCTTGCTATACACTCAGTAACTACTCTTAGGGTTTCCTACACATCTTTTTTAAAAACATCTTTTTCAGGGGTGCCTGGGTGGCTCAGTCGGTTAAGGCTTTGACTCTTGATTTTAGCTCAGGTCCTGCATGATCTCACGGTTCATGGGATTGGGCCCTGAGTCTGGCTCTGTGCTGACAGAGAGGAGTTTGCTTGGGATATTCTCTCTCTCTCTCTCTCTCTCTCTCTGTCTCCTCTGCCCCTTTCCCGTGCTGTCTCTCTCTCTCTCTCTCAAAAATAAATAAGTAAACGTAAAAAAACCATCTTTTTCAGACTCTGGGTCATAGCTTATTAGTAGATCATGAAATTAATTTGTAGGAACATTTTTTAAAAGTATCAGAGTAGTAAGTATAAGTATTATTTGAATATGTTTTAATTTTATATAAATGTCTATATGTGTGCATACTCCTGTATGTGTGTTTGCATATACAGGTAAAATGTATTTCTTATTGTAGGTCACAGTAAAAAATGCTTGAAAATCATTGCTCCCCCAGATAGGATCTATGGCTTCTTGGTCCTATAAGGGACCCCTTTGCAGTGTAACCACAGGACAATAACCACACTGTTTGCATTTCTCTTTTTGGTCTTGGTGACCACCCTGGCTAGACTGGCTGCACTCCCCAGTTGACAAACACTGGCCAGTCTAGCATCATAGCCAGTGCTTACCACTATATATTTTTGGTCTGACCTACATCCACAGCCTTTTCTGATCTATGAAGTTACTGTCAACACACTGGGAGGTATTATTTATCTTCCTCCCAAGGTTTTGGGTGACAAAGAATCATCCCTAGGAAAAATACCACTAGGAAGGTTGCCCCTTAAGAAACAATAAAGCTCTTTCTCAGTGTTCCCTTTTAAGCTTCCCATTAGCTTCTCTGACTGACAGGAATTAAAGCCTCACATCTGCACACACCACACGCTTTATAATAACTGAAGAACAACCTACCAGCACTTCAGAAATTCTCCAGGCTCTTGAGGTGCCTGGGTGGCTCAGTCGGTTAAGCGTCTGACTTTGGCTCAGGTCATGGTCTCATGGCGCGTGAGTTCGAACCCTGTGTCAGGCTCTGTGCTGACAGCTCAGAGCCTGGACCCTGCTTCTGGTTCTGTGTCTCCCTCTGTCTCTGCCCCTCTCCGACAGGCACTCTGTCTCTCTATCTCAAAAAGAAATAAACATAAGAAAGAAAGAAAGAAAGAAATTCTCCATGTTCCTTCTGTTCCATGTTCTGAAGGGACTAGGAGAGACTATAGAGCAGACTCTCTGAAACAAGGACATCTAACACAACGCCAACCTTCCTAGGGAAGAGGAATGAACATTAGCTGCATAACAGATGCTGAACTGCAGTGGTATGGTCACTCACTCAAACACCAGGGCTCATGGCCGTCTCAGCTGCAAAATTGAGCTTGGGGGTGGTGAAGGTTTGTGATAAAGCTAAAATGAGAAAGAATGAAGAGTTGGAGTAAGCACACTGTGATGCAAAAGACTCAAAATCTCATTTTCCAAATAAAGTAGAGGTTTGTCTCTTGCTCACATAACAGTGCAAGGAAGATAGTCCCAGTTGGCTATACAGAGTCATTCAGGAACTCAAGCTAAAGGCCTTATGATCCTTTCCCAAGATCTCTCTGTGAAGACACATGCCTGATACGACTCATAGACCTGGCACGGGGGGTGGCACACATCACTTCTGTTCAGGTTCCTTTAGCTAGAAGTTAATCACATGGCCACAGCTACCAGGGAGGCATTTTACCTGGACAGCCATGTATACTGTGGAAGGCTTGGACAACTGGCTCCCAGCCTCTTTCACAGGGATTAACCATCACCGGGTGCCTAGCATGTACCAAGTATGCTATCAGGTGCTTTAGAGACCCTCTTTCAAGGTTAGGTGTGGTAGGTCATACGGTTTTAATTTTATAGCAAAGTAAACTGAGGTTCAGAAGATTGAAGTGACAGCCTAGCAAACCATTATCATCTTCCTCCTCAACATGGCAGTTATTAATTATTTAGTATGTTTCAGGTGCTTTCAATGCATCAAAACATTGTCTTTTATTGGCTTATTGTGGTAAGGCAGAATGGACTACCCCCCCCCCCCGCGCCCCCCCCAATGTCCCAGACCGCAATCCTTGGAATGCGTGAATATGTTATGTCACCTGGCAAAAGTGACTGGGCAGGTGTAATTAAGGTTCAGGACCTTAAAATAAGGAGATTATTCTGGATTATCTAGATGGGATGACTATAATTACATGAGCCCTTAAAAGCAGAGAATTTTCCCTGGCTGGAGTCAGAGAGATTTAGCATAAGTGGAAGTCAGAGAGATTTCAAGTCTAAGAAGAATTTGATGAGCCATTGCTGGTTATGAAACGCAGGGGGCTCTGTGCATGGACCTAAGAGAGATCTTCAGAAACTAAGAGGCCAACAGCCAGTACAGAAATGAGACCTTATCCTCTAACCTCAAGAAACTGAATTCTGCCAACAACCTGATTAAACTTGAAAGTGGATTTTCCCCCAGAGCCTCCAGAAAGGAACACAGCCTGACACTTTTGAGTTCAGTCTTGAGAGACCCTTGACAGAAAAATCCAGGTGAGCCATGCTGTGCCTGGGCTCCTTGACCCACAGAAACTGTGAGATGATAATGAGTGTTTTCTTTAAGCCACTAAGAAATGTGTGGTTATTTGTAACAGCAGCAATAGAAAACTAATGTGCTTCTCTAAATCTTTGAAGGTAAATGTTCTTATTTGAACTTTATGCATCGTTTTTTTCCCTAAGATATGCATCTTTCCGTATGTTGAAATATCTTGTAAGATGTATGTAGTGCTATGTAAATAAAAGATAGGTTTAGTCATATTAGAAGTAACATTTATTTCAAAAATGTAAGTAGATTTTATGAGTCAGTGACCAAAATGGATACTGAAATACAGCAGACATAAAAGTGGCTTTGTCTGGATTTTGTTTTTAAATCTAAAAGAAAAATAAGAGAGAGCTATGATGTTAATTATGCCTTTTTAAATAAATGAAACAGGCCCATTTTTGTTTGTAGAAATAATTAAGAGTTCCATTTTGGTTCTATGACTTTGAGACAATGTTAAAGTGGAGTAGAGGTGGACAGTCTAATCCATCTTTCGTTTTCTAAGAGACTGTATTGCTCTATTGGTCTGACATATGGATGAATGGCTTTTCCCTGCCCAAGAATTCTCTGATTACACACACACACACACACACACACACACACACACACGAGGGAAACAAAGAAATATGTGACAGTTTGAGATTTCATGAGGATAAATCTACCTTGAAGAAGAGAATTTACATGTGAAAAATTCTAATGTTGCTATTTTATGACGATGCATCTTTGAAAAGAATCCACAGGAAAGAGCTACTTCCTCTGTCTGTAGAATTTTCCTAGCCTTTGCCCTTCAAGGAATTAGAAGTTGACGCTGATATTCCTAATGTCCGCTGGGGATAATATTTTCAATTTCTTAGATATTCTTTTTCTAAACACTAGGCCCGGTTTCAGGCTGTTACAGATCACTGAACAGCTTGTAGTTAGATTCTTTCAGTGAAAGCCCACCTGGATGTCAGTGATTATTGGTTTGCTTTTGTTTCTCTGCATGTTCTTTAGTCTCCATGCCTGAAAATCAGTCTTTCTGGTGAGTTCTGTGAAAGACAAAAAGAAATGCAGGTACTAAGGCAAAAGTCTCTTTACTTTTCTACAGTTTACGACTGCCGTGTTTAAGAAGATTACAGTGACAATAGGCAACAAAGAAAAGCAACAGGCGTGGGATGCTCATTTCAAAGACATGGGGAGTTCTGTTACATTTATGCCTTCATCTGGATGTCTCCGTTGGATTTAACATTTTCTTTTTCTCTTATCCCAATAGGAATACTATGACAAAGGAGATTACATTATTAGAGAGGGCGAGGAAGGAAGTACCTTCTTCATTTTAGCAAAAGGAAAGGTAAATATGAATTAAAGCTTACTTAAAGTAAATCATGGAAGTCTTTTCACATTAGTTTGCCCTGCACCACAGCACTGGAAAGTCTCTGCATTGAGCAGGTAAAGGAACTTCTGCTCAGAAAAGTTCCTTGGGGTTTGGTCTTAGCCTTGGGTTTGGGGGCACAGGAGAGCTGTTCTGGGTTCTGGCTGAGACAGTAACTTCTTAGTGACCTTAGGCAGGTCCCTTGACTTTCATTGTGTTTAAAATGACTAGATTCTTTCTCAGATCCCTTTTGTCTGTGATTCTCAATCAAATCAATGATCCAGGATCAGGGCTGGAAATTTTTTCTATCCAGCAGGGGTGACAAGCAGCAGGTGGAGGAGAATGAGCTTGTCAGTGGAGGACAGCAATGGCTGGGCATAAAGCTGTAGAGAGGGCTCAGAACTTCAGTTCATATACCATAGCTCAAGTTGGTTTGGGTGCTGATGAAAATTTTATGCTAGTATATGCAGTAGATTTTTCTCTTCACTTAAACTGTGAGTGGATAACATGTTGCCAGTTGTTCCTATGTTGACTCTTTACAATGTTGCTCAGAGATAAAAGGCATTTGTGAAATACTGAAAAAAAAGAGCGAAACCTTGAGCACCTGCATCCATAACCTGTCCAGTTTTTACAAGTATTCTTTCTTCCCTGGAAGTGTTTATCATCAGGCACTGCCCTTTGTAAACTGGTTGGTTGTCGAACCTTGAACTGGGCCCCCAGTGAAAGAAAAAAAAATAACAAAATGGTTTCAAACCTCAGAAACTCTTCAACACTCAGAACATTTTTTTTTAATCATTCCTCTTCCACCTGGACCCGATGCTTTCAGAATTTCTAATCAACAGGAAGCAACCCTTGTGATTATGTTGAATTGGCATAAGACTAGCAACAAACAAGGAATATTGAAGTTTTTGTTTGGTTCTGCCGTGGGACTTCTTAAACCTTCCTGGGCCCTGGATCACAGTGAGACACCCATGAAAGTTATGACCCTTCTCCATATCCACAATTTACATCTAGGTTTAGGGGGTAAAACAGAGGATTTAACAAATCAGTCATGAACACTAGATTCAGAATTCCTGACACTCAGCCTTATTCTTGATTAGTTTGTCAACTCTTTGGCTTTTTGCCATAATAAAAGTTCCCACAGGAACATTAGGATTTGCTTTGAATATTCCTAGGAAGGAATTGCTAGATTCACATAAAATTTTTTTTAACTTCGGGAGGTGGGATTTGAATGGAGAATCTTTCTCTTACAGATGGGGAGTCATTTGGTCATGTTAAGTCACAGGATTTCTCAGTCCCTCCAAGTGAATTGCCTGTAGTAAGATGGTCCTAAGTGCCGCAAAGTTAGAGCAAAGGCTCTTCTATTTCCTTCTTTCAGTCAAGTTTATATAGATTTGGAGGGTCTGGTTGAATGAATATGTGCTCAGATTTTCTTTTTTTTCCCCTTCTCTTTATCTTTTTAATTGTTTAACATCACGTAGGTAAAAGTCACCCAGAGTACAGAGGGCCACGATCAGCCACAACTGATAAAAACACTGCAGAAAGGAGAATACTTTGGAGAAAAAGCTCTTATCAGGTGAATCCACAAAGTCTATACCATACTTAAATAATTCTTTTGTTGTTTTGCATGTGTAATTACTCATTCAGAGTTGTCAAATTGAGCTGCCAAATTAATGTCAGCAAATATCCAGGAATTAAGAAAAAAAATAAATTGAATTCTGAAAAAATTCATTCTCATGCAGGAAATAAGTACACTAACTGCACAGAAAAGAAATGGGAAAGGCTTAAATTTGCTAGTGAAAATAAAATTGGTATCCTATTAGAATCTTTAGTTTAAAAGAGAGTCACAGAGGGGCGCCTGGGTGGCTCAGTTGGTTAAGTGTCCGATTTAGGCTCAGGTCGTGATCTCATGGTTTGTGAGTTTGAGCCCCATGTTGGGGTCTGTGCTGACAACTTGCAGCCTGGAACCTGCTTTGGATTCTGTGTCTTTTCCCCTGCTCACGCTCTGTCTCTCTCAAAAATAAACATTAAAAAAAGTTAAAAATTTAGTCAGAGAGATTAAAGACATGAGAATTACAATTTTTTTAAGAATGAATTTTTATATTTCCAAGGTTTGAAATGTTGCTGTTCCCCCTTTAAAAATTATCAAATGATAACTTTCCATGTTTTTTGTGCTTTTAAATTATTATGTTAAAAGCAATATTTTCTTAAGGATTTTTATCAGCTCATTTTGCAAGTTTTAGAAACAATCAAAATAGTGTGTAGGGAACTTCTACCTGACCCTTAGGTCTTTGGAAGTATGAGTTTATCTACTGTTGATCTAACTTATGGAAGAAATATTTATAAAGATAAATCAAATGTCTCAGGAGATGCTTTGTACTTCCTGGAATTCAGAAAACAACTTCAAGTCTAAAAACACCACATTTTAAAAAATATAAATCACTTTGTAAAAGATCGAATTAGAGTTTTGAGCAATACTGTTTGGAGTTACGTATGTTTTTAATGAATACTTGAAATTAGTTAAGACATCCCTTAAACTTTATATTATTCCTAAATGGTTGTTATTTCAAATTTATGCTTATAGAAAATGAATATTATTTCTGTTCATTTTCTTCCTTTTTAATTTTTGTCATGAAGTCCTAGTTCTGCTGATTTGTTTGTCATGATAATATTAAGTACAGAGCAAAGAAAACATGTTCATAAATTACTACAAGACAAATTTGATTATTTAAAAATTATAAAGCTCTTATTTTCAAAGGAAAAACACATAAAATTAGTAAGTTAAATTATGACTGCTTTGTAAACATTTTAAAAATGGAATTTAAATGCAAGTTAAATTTTTTCTTTCTCGTTTTCTAGCTAGTAATTAACTTGTTTCAATAACATGGAAATTGTCCTTTGTAAAATTTTTTTGTTTGTGACTAAATACAGATACATTCATGTAATATAATTATGTAATTTTATTATTCAAAACTTCAGTGTATTTGTTTTTAACATTACTAGATTACTTTTTTCATTCCTCCCAGCGAAACAATTAAAGTTTGAAAGTGCAGAGAACTTTATAAATGTACTACAGAGTCAAAATAGCTGTTGAAAGGAAGTATATTGTCTGATTTTGCCGGATCTGAAATGATTTACTGTGTATGTCACAGCTAGCCAATTACAGTGTTTTCCACTGAAAAACATGGGAATTCATATTTACTACAGATACCCAACTCCCTAGGCATTTGAAAGCATAAAGCTAAAATCAGTGAATAGGAGCACTGAATACAAATGCTTCTACATTTTTGTGCATTTTTATGCTATCAGTTTTTAGGGCCACTGACTGTGACTCTGTATTCCTTATATTCTGTATATTTCCATGACTTGACATTAAATAGTCCCAGGAGTTCTTTCAGCATTTTACGTACAACAATAAATCCATGGCACTTACACAGTTATTATGAAAGAAACATGTGTATTTATAAACACCTAATATTTATAAAGTGTTTGCAGAGAATATTCCTAGTCAGTCTTGACACTCACAAGTGAAAGGGAGGCTGCATCATTCCTTTTTTTGAACTCACAAATCAAATTGGCTCATATTCAACATCATATGTGTATGTATATGTACATATGTATGTACACGTATATATGTATATGTACATATATGTATATATGTGTGTATAGATAAATAGATAGATAGATATAGATGTCTCCACACATAGACATTGAGTAGCGACTGCTCAGCTCCCAACTCAAAAGCTCATCAACCCGGAATGTTTTTGCTGATGTCTTCTGGCAAGGACCCTGTAGACATGTCAGGAGCTGTGTGTTAATGTCAGAAGGACTCTGGATGTCACCTATGTGAATAGGGGACTTCTTTGGAATGAGAGATGGGCCACCAAAGTTTTCCTGTCCTATCACCAAAGGAAGATGAAGGAACTGTATATACTTTGTGGTTTACATGTTTGATGAAGTCGCTTAGAGCAGGCCCAATATGTTTGTTCCTCCCGGTTACCTTAAATGAATCTCACAGCACTGGGTACCATATGGGGGTGCCATTTTTCAGTGTCTTATTTTGTAACTAATAGAGGGAGGAAACTCATATAAATAAAGGTCTCTAAAGAAATACTTCACCTAATGCTTGGCCTGTGGTATTCATTAGGTAATTAAATTTGCCGTCACTAGATCATATGCTGTAATTCATTGAATCTAGGATATCAATTTTGAGAGGCACCATTATATAATGTACCTCTGAGGAAGAAAGACAATGCTATTGATTACATTATGATTCATCATCAATTGTAAGACATGCTCTGATTTCAGAGATTCTAGTGAAAAATGTACATCTTAGGCTTTATGCAATTAAAGTATTTTAGTATTTACTTAATCATTGGGTGATACGGCACTAAAACTACTTTCTTTGGGTTTTATTCTTTTTTTAAGTTTATTTATTTTGAGAGAGGGTGAGAGAGAGAGAGAGAGAGAGAGAGCAAGTTGAGAGAAGGGCAGAGAGAGAGACTCTCAAGCAGGCTCCCTGCTGTCAGCATGGATTCTGATGCGGGGCTGGATGCAGGGCTGGAACTCGTGAACCCTGAGATCATGACCTGAGCCGAAATGAAGAGTTGGACACTCAACCAACTGAGCCACTGGTTGCCCCTGGGTTTTATTCTTGATTGGCTTTTTTATTGTATATTGATTACTTGAGTGTTTTTCCAATAAATTTGTTTGATTAGTTAATTTCAGGTTTTGGCTGCTTATTAATTAGCAATTCCCATTTGATCACAGGAGAGTTATTTTATTTTGCTGACACAAAGCACAGAATGAGATTCCATATGCATTTGTAGTCACCAATTCCTCTCTATTCCTGGTGCAATTTGCCTTCTTCTCTGAATTCCTTATTGAGATAACCTTTATTGGGACACATTTCAAATCCTTTTTTGGAAAGGGGGAGAGTATGTTATGATTAAAAAAAGCAGTCTTTGGAAGGTTTAAATGATGGTGTTTCATAAAAAAAGTAGCAGATCCTCTAATAGAAATGGATGTGTAATTTCTAACCGTAGAAAATTGACTTTCCTGGTTTTGTCTGCAGTGAGGATGTCAGATCAGCTAACATCATCGCCGAAGAAAATGATGTCGCATGCCTGGTTATAGATCGAGAGTGAGTATGCGGATACTGTCTGGGAAGGCAGGCTATTGCCACCTTTGAAGACTTGGCCTTCTGTTACTCCGAGGCCCATCTGTCTTCTCATTCATCAGCACTTAGAAATGCTGGCCAATCCTCAGCTGCGAGTATATTCTATTAAAATTCATGGGGAGGAACTGGGCCTTCTGATCTGAATCTGTCTGTGGCAGTGGCAGATGCTGGCAGGCTAAATATTTTGTGTGCAAAGTTTGTACATAAATATCAGCAATAGACCGATTTAAATTCTGCATCTTCCAGAGAAATAAGCTTATTAGTACTCTTATAGATTTTCTCCCATACGATATAGTGAACCATTCCATAATTTATTTCTAAAATGCTGTAAGCAGTCAAAAAAATTTTTTTGAACAAAACCTCTGTCTCGGACATGATGTAAAATACTCATTATTAGCTATACATATATTTCCAGAGAAGGTTTAATTTAACATTTGCAGTAACTTGTAAGTGACGGGTGTTAATATTAATTTCTAAATGTCTCAGGTTATTTTTCAGAAAAAAGTCTTACTTTGTGTCCTTCACTCACTTCAGATCATATTTGAATCTGGCCCCTTGGATCTCTCACTAATGAGTTGAATGTTGATCAGTTATCCAGATATCATAAAAGGAAATGCAAATATACCAAAGCTAGGCCGTTGTCTAAGAAAACTCATAGTAAAGGGCACCTGGGTGGCTCAGTTGGTTGGGCGTCAGACTTTGGCTTAAGTCATGATCTCCCAGTTTGTGGGTTCGAGCCCCACATCGGGCTTTGTGCTGACAGCTCAGAGCCTGGAGCCTGCTTCCAATTCTGTGTATCCTCTCTCTCTGCCCCTATCCCACTCTTGCTTAGTCTCTCTCTCTCTCTCTCTCTCTCTCAAAAATAAATAAATGTAAAAGAATTAAAAAAAGAAAACTCATAGTAAAGTCAAAGAAATAGGGTATACCCATATGAAATATTAGCAAAAAATAGTAAAATGAAGAAGTATCACAAGGGAGTATGTAGTTGATTGAACATAACATTCATTGAATCAGGGGTTTAGAACTATAATGAACTTTAGAACACTTTTTAAAATGTTTATTTATTTTTGAGAGAGAGAGAGAGAGCAAGGGAGGGGCAGAGAGGGAAGGAGACAGAGGTCCCCAAGTGGGCTCTGTGCTGAAAGCTGAGAGCCTGATGCGGGGCTCGAACTCACAAAACCGTGAGATCATGACCTGAGACATAGCAGACACTTAACTGATGGAGCCACCCCGATGCCCCAGAACTTTAGAACATTGAAAAAATCTTTTTATTGTGGAAAATTTCGCACGTATTAAAAAGCAGACAGGATGGTGTTATGAACCCCATAATGCAAGTCCAGAAATTATCAATTAATGCCTTATCTGGATCCCTTTGCCACCCTCTCTCTGCCTTCTCCATACTATTTTCAAACAAATTGCCAACATAAAATGATTTCATCTATAAATTTTAGCAGCATTTCTAAAGGATAAATGTTATTTATAAGGCATGACCACAATAACATTAACATACCTAAAAAGTTAGCAATATTCCTTTTTTATTTATTATTTTTAAACGAAGCATAATCAACACATATTTAGGTGTACAACATAGTGCTTGAATATATGTATATATTGCAAAATGACCACCACAGTAAGTCTAGTTAACATCCATCACCACAGATAGAACAATAATCCTTAATATCACTGAATTATTTTAATCTCTGTTTTATGGATAAGAAAAGAAGTCCCAGATCGGTAAAGGGTTGCCCCAGTGATGCTGTCCTGTGTTGGACCAGGAGCTACTGACCGGGTGTCCTGACTTCCTTTCGGAGTTCTTTCCACTGTGCCATTTGGCTCCCATAGCATGTATTCAGAAAGAGGGGAAATCACAACGTGGTAAAGTGGGCAAGGTTTAATTTTGTTAAGTGTGGACATGAGGCTTAAAAATTAATAGGCAAATAGGAAATATAGAAGTCACTCCAGGTGAAGTAAAACTTAGAAACGAAGGCATAGGGCTAGAAAGTGCACAATAGGTTCAGATAAAGGTAATCTTTGGATGCCAGCTCAGAAATGGAAAATACATGAGTACGGTATGGTCCTGATAATGCATTGTTTCGTATATGAGTTCATTAAAAATATATGCATGCACTGAATAGCATTAGCTGTGTGGTAGAATCTTATAAATTGCTCTGAAATGCTAGGACTAAAAATACGAGAGAAAGGAAGAATTCCTTTCCTTTTTCTTCATTGTAATCACACAAGCAAATGTTTATACAATGTCTCATATATTCATAATCCCTGAAAAGGATGCAATTATTTTATAGAGTTAATATATTGTTTGGAAGTGTAAAATTTTAAAATGTTCAACTTACATGTGTAAGATTCTCTAATAAACCAAGTATTGTATTAGGCTCGATGAGACTTAAAAAGTTACATGCATTTCTTCTATCAGTGAGAGAAGTGGAGTATCAGCTGTAACTGGGTTGACCTACATCCTGGATTTCCTGGACAGTTCTGGTTGGCCCAGCGTATTTGTTATTGGCACCACCTTTCAGTCAGAAAAGTATTCAGTTTGAATCGAAAATGATACGATCCTGGTAGCTATGACTAGTAGACTAAGTTAAGATCCCATGATAATTATCCCATAGTACCTTATCTACACTTATATCATCATTCACATTTTATTGAATTGCTTTATTTAACATCTGTCATCTCACTGTTCTATAAACTTCATGAGTCCGGAAACACTGACTTGTTCACTGCTGTTGCAGTGCCAGCAAATGACATAGTCCTTGGCAGACGGCAAGTGCTCCACATGTTGGCTGAATAAAGGACACCATCCTTGCAATGAAATACAGTGACTGAAAGCCTTTGGCTCTTTATTTCTTCTTTCCTAATGCGTTCTTTCAAAAATGCTTAGAATGAATACACTGCAAGGAGGAGAGTTCAAGTTTTCCTATTTTTAGGTATAATGAAATGTGCGAAATGGCAGTATCTCTAAATACGTGGAAAGTGTTATTTGTGACATCTTCATCATTCTTTGGTTGTTGGGAAAGATCTCAAGGAGCTGATTATGTCAGAATGAACCATCAGTACCATCAAAATGATTATAGGCTGTTTGTCACAGCTAGAATGTTGTAGCTGTTTACATTTACTTTAACTCTAAGTTGTGGAGAATTTTTCGGAGCCTGTGACACCAGTATCAACTATCTTTAAAAAAATGAGATTTGTTTACGATACTTTAATTAGTTTAACAGCAAGCAAAATAATGGTGATGTATAGAATAAATAAAAGCAAAACAAAGTGAGGTGCCTGGGTGGCTCGGTCGGTTGAATGTCTGACTTCGGCTCAGGTTGTGATATCACGAACCACGAGATTGAGCCCTGCATCAGGTTCTGTGCTGACAGCTCAGAGCCTGGAGCCTGCTTCAGATTCTGTGTCTCCCTCTCTCTGCCCCTCCCCTGCTCACGCTCTGTCTCTCTCTCTCTCTCTCTCTATGTCTCTATCTCTCTCTCAAGAGTAAACATTAATTTTTTTTTTTTAAAAAGCAAAACAAAGTACAAGAAGTATTTCCCTTTTGCTTGCAAATTTCACCCATTGGATATTTGAAATTTCGTGGCAGTGCTCTTTGTTTCTCACTATTCTATCAGTCCATGGAGCAGGATAGAAAAGAGTGGAGAGTAGATCTGAAAAGAAAAATGGAAAATACCAGCACAGTATATAAGATATACTTAATCATGTGAATGTATATTGGGGTCAGTTCAACATGGGGAGAGGTCTTCAGGGCTAGGAAAGCAATAAATGGCAACAGTACAGTAATGAGATGGCTCTGGTTTATTAGTTTTAGTTGTTTTGAGGTAAATTTTCATTCCTTTAATTTTTTATGCCCAAGTGCTTAAGATTTACCAAGAATATTAAAGCGTAGTTTCTAGAAGGATACTATATTGCAGTAGGTAAGAGAAGCGCCCTAAAAAGTCACAAATCAAGGTAGATTGTCGAGTGTAAGGGCGGAGAAACATTGAAAAGATAATCGAGAAAATATATTTCACTGGTGAGGAAGGGGATTCTTTATTTTTCACGTGCAGTGCTTTGTATGAGTTCCCGCAGAAGTTTGGCGGGGATGGGGAAAGTAGATGGGGCAAGGTCAAGTCTGATCTGTGAAGGGCGAGAGAGGGCAAGGGAAGATATTGGCGGGGCCTC
The DNA here is from genome assembly GCF_023721935.1 of Panthera uncia. Lineage (NCBI taxonomy): Eukaryota > Metazoa > Chordata > Mammalia > Carnivora > Felidae > Panthera > Panthera uncia. Next base: position 64,959,763 of record NC_064811.1, on the reverse strand, counting down.
AGAAAACTACCAAGATAAAGTAAAACATGTAGATTTAATTATGAAGGAATGTGAAATGAGGAGCATTATCGAGGGAAAAGAAAAGATAAATTTTTTCCTTGATTTTTAAAATAAATAGCTTAATTTGATGAAGCAAAATCTGCAATCCATGTAACATGTTGACTCAGTAAACAGATTATGTAGACTACTTCCTGTCCACTGTCTTCTGGGGGGAAAAATTGCTGGTAAACCTGAACCACAAGACAGAAAACTCCAGAAACGTTTTCTCTTTTCTTTGTTTTCATAAACTCACAGGATAAATTATATAACTTCTCCATTTATGGCAACTTTAATGTAATATAAATTATTGAAATTATTGAGAAACCATTTACAAAGCCATGAATAACCATACAAATGGTCTTTTATGAGCTTGAGAAAATGTCAGGTTACAATAGTAACTGTTTATTTTATTCCACTTAGGACATTCAACCAAACAGTCGGGACTTTTGAAGAACTCCAAAAATACCTTGAAGGGTATGTGGCAAACCTAAACCGTGATGATGAGAAAAGACATGCAAAGTAAGTGGAGGAACGTTTTCCTAAGCCTCATAGGACTTCCAGCAGTAGATGAAAGAGCACAGGAGTGTGATTCGCCATGTACTAATAACTTTCTGCGTGCCATCACTAGAAAATTTGGGGGAGTTCTTTTAAATCGATCTTCTACAAAGAGGATGCTACTTACCACTACTAGTATAGATATTATTTTAGTCTGCAAGTAGTCAGCTTTGAGTAGTAATGTTAGGGAGACATTTCCTGATAGGCGGCCTTGGGATGGGATTCTATGTCTGATGACTTAGCTCAAAAGGAGATTAATTCAGAAATGGAAATGGAAACCACACAAGAATGCCAACGGACTAGTGTAAACCATTCATTCTGATTCCAGGTAGACAGCTGGGGTAGCGTCAGAATTATTTCAGAATATAAGGGAGTTATTGCCCAGGGGTGTGTGTGTGTGTGTGTGTGGGCGTGTGTGTGTGTGTACAGGAAGGAGTTGGGTAATAATAATAGTAATAATAACAATAATAATGATATGGTAATATTGATGAAGAATTTTGTGCTTAATAGAAAAACTACTTTGTAAAATTAAAATTTGAAAATCCTTTACATTTTATAGAGTAAATACTTAAGAATATATTCATTAAAGAAGCTGGAGTCAAAAGTTCTAGAAAACTCACATTTGAAGTAAATGAGAACATTCAATCAGAACCTCAGAATTTTTTGGCTATGTGGTGTTTTTTTTGTTTCTGTTTTTGTTTTGTTTTGTTTTTGTTTGTTTTCTTCTGGCAAGGAATGTATTTGCAGTTTTTATGTCAAAGGCCTTTTGCAGTAAGAACAATTTATGAATATATAATCCAGAGCAGTAAACCTTAATTAAAAGAGAAAAATGAGTATTTCCAAATAATGATACTTAGCTACAAAGTAGGGAATGTATTTTTCATGTTTGACTAAGCAGTTATTCTGGTTCATCCATGGAAAGCTTCGAAACCTGACAAAAATAGCAAAACACAGCAAAGATTCTCAGTGTGGCATTCTCCTGTATGTGTAGCAAAGGAATGGCTCACTGGTTTTATTTCCTCTCATTGACTCTTCAGAAACAACAACAACAACAACAACAACAATAACAACAACAACAACAGATTTATTGAGATATACTTTAAATACTACACAATTCAGCTCTTTTTACCTCTCATTGATTCAGTTTGACATTTGTCTATTAATGTGTGTGTGTGTATGTGTGTGTGTGCGTGTGCAAGTTTTTTGTTTGTATGTTCTATTGTTTTTCTCCCCAGACATAACTGAATCTGATCCTCTAAAGTTGAGACAGCTTTTGTAGCAAGCATGGGTAGTAATTACTGGCAGAAATAATACTATTGTTAAGAGTGGGATTTAGGTGTGGCATGACCCTGGCCTGACTAAAGGAGTGTATGCAAAGTTTCACTTTTCTTATGCAGGAGATCCATGTCTAACTGGAAGCTGTCCAAAGCACTCTCTCTGGAGATGATTCAGCTGAAGGAGAAGGTGGCCAGATTTTCCTCATCATCCCCATTCCAGAACCTTGAGATTATTGCAACACTGGGCGTTGGTGGGTTCGGAAGAGTTGAGCTTGTAAGGGGTTTACGTTTCAAGCATCTGAGAGAAGCCTTTTGACTTTTTTTGTTTTATATTCCAGGGTATCTTGGAGGAATATATGAATTGTTATTGCTATCTTAAATGTTGCTTTGAGCTGAAATTGAGAAAGTAATTTTTCACTCTGTGTGTTGTATAGTAGCAGGTCTGTGCTAATAAGTAACTTGTAATCATATAGGTCATATTTCAAGCTTCTTGCATCACATCCTTTTGTGATTTTTTTTTCTTGATTATAATTTTTGGAGAATGTACCAAGTAAGCATTCCCAGAGGCTATAAAACATTAAAAACGTATTTTCTAACAGCAAAATGTATACACACACACACACACACACACACACACACACACACACACACTTATGACCCGTTAACTATATATACTAAAGAAAAGAAGAATGTGTCCAGGGGAAGTGCTATAGAAATAAAATCTTTAATATTATGGTTTACACAACTCTACCGCCATGTCTGTATTTGGCTTTCATTATCTTATTTTGGGATTGCTCAAGATTTTCCATCAGAAAAGAAGAAAAGAAGATGAATTTAAAGAAATATTTAAAGAGCAGACTTCTGTAGTGGTGATCAGGACACCTGGGAACTTATCCTGATTTGGGCTATATTTTCCACATCACCACCTCTCTGAGCTTTATAACTGGCTTCCAAGGAGTAACAGAGTGGTATTGTCAGATCAAGTGCTCTGAGGAAACCGTAGAATGGAGATCTGTGACCTTACTGGGTACAGATGGCTCTGAACCCTTGGCAATTACCAAGTCCTTCTTCGTCCAGCAGATTTTTCACGATTCACTGTACATTAACCTCCGGGAACCAGGCTGACACCTTCATCTGCTGGATGGCCCGCCCTAGACATGAGCAGATCTAAAATGCTGCCAGGAGACCTGGATAGTACACTTCATACCCAGTCAGTACTTCCTCTCTGATGGGTGAGGGGGAGAGAAACTATTTCTTAATAAGCCAAAGAATATTTGGCTTTTTTTTTAATGCCATACGGAGAGACAAGGGCACTATCCATCTGCAGTGGTATTTTTCACCGAAGATCCTGGCAAAAGGATTGAGTTAACAATCCTGAGATCTGTTTTTTTTTTTTTTAATATAGTTAGATGATAATAATTGAAACAATAATTCCAATAATTGAATAACCCAATAACAAACAATAGTTGAAACAATAATTCCACCACTGATTTAAAAGTCCTAGGCAGCACCAGCGGCAAATGTGTGCAAAGTATGGGGTGCAGCCATTTCTGCGCAGTTTCGTTTCTTGTCAAATATAGTCTGCTTATGGAGTCTTAAGCCTATCTGAATAAACATCTCTTAAATTTTTTTTATTTCCTTTCAAGGGAAAATTTTGTTTGTCCATCTAAAGCAGCAGGCTTCAAAAGAACTCCCTGCACCGATGGAAATGTTCTATCCCTCTGCTATCCGGAGGGTAGTGACTAGCTGGATGTGGCTGGCAAGCTTTTGAAATGTGCCTAGTACAACTGAGGAACTGGATTTCTAGTTTTAATTAATTTTACATTAAATAACCCCATGCGACTACTTGCTGTTGTATTATATAGCACAGATACGGGTTTTGATTGAATACGTTTTGTTTGGAAAATCAAAGAAGTGAATCTTCAGACAGAACAATTCTTGGCAGTTCTGGTCAACGTTTTTTAGATCACACACTCAAAAGTGAATAGATTTCTAACCATTAAATCTAAGTAGAGGGTTTTTTTTCCTGTGTTAATGCAAAGATTTTAGGACCATGTTCCAGATACGTGAACTCTTCTGGAAATTACAATGAAAGGGAAGGGTATACACCTGAATAAAACTTAGTGCCCCGAGGGATGAGTGGTTGAAAGGTCACATACCATTTAAATATGAAAGAATTTTAACTCTCACTGGTTACTATTGTTTTATATAGACGTTACAAATCTTTCCTACTAAGTTAGTTTTGACGGATCTTTCTCTTCTTGCTTAGGTTAAAGTGAAAAATGAGAATGTGGCTTTTGCTATGAAGTGTATAAGGAAGAAGCACATCGTTGACACTAAGCAACAGGAGCACGTTTACTCAGAAAAGAGGATTCTAGAAGAGTTGTGTTCTCCCTTCATCGTGAAGTAAGTGAGCATTTGGCCCCCGGAATTTGGACTGTAGGCTCTTTTGAATGTTTTCATGCAAGAGAACAGAAGAGGGAGAGAAGACCCCACTCTGAATTCTCCATCCCTGTCACAGCAACAACGCACAAAATGTTAGAACTTTGAGGTTTGGAGTCAGGAGTTTGGATTTTTTTATTCTTAAGTAAATCTCAGGAGAATTGTGTGTGTGTGTGTGTGTGTGTGTGTGTGTGTGTGTGAATATAAAATTATTGTGGAATAATTTCAACTGATTATTTAATCCATATCTACTGCAGAACTTAGGAAGCAAAGAATTCACATGAAGCCCTCAGAGGACATGCTGTTGCTGAATTTCTGCAAGAGGTGGCATTTGGGCAAATGGAGGCTGCCAGTGAGCAACAGAGTGCAGTCCTAGCAATGCCTAGATGCTGAAAGATCCATCTCCTAATAGTCGCTGTTCTTTCTGTAGTTATGCCCAGAGTTTAGAAGAGATATGTTATTCTAGACTACAGCTCTCTTTGCTTGTGATTCACCAGTTGGTGGTGTAGGCCAGTCAAGACATTTATTTTCATACACGTCCTGACCTCAGGGTGTAGCTTTAGTGATTCCTGGGTGATATAAAGTGCCCCTATAACGAATAGAATTTATGTTTTTTGATCAAATGTCTTGACAGAATCTTCCTGCCTACCCGTATTCCCACACCCATTTTCTTTCAAGATAAAAAGGTTTGAACCCAGGCAATGCTGGCAATAGAGTCAGCCAGTTATTTTTTATGTTAACTATGTTTCCAGAATGCCCCCCCCTCTTTGATCAATAATTCATTAACAAACTATCGTGAACAGCTTTGGGGAATGGATTGGATTTTATTCCTGTTCTCATTTCTAGCTCTTTGCAGAATGCCTGGCATATAGTAGGGCAATAAGAACATAATAATCAATGTTAATAACACTTACTCAGAAATTAACATGTGTTAGACACTCTTCTTAGCAAACTATGTGGTTATATATATATATATATATATATATATATCTCACATATGTAATATGTGATATATATTTAAAATATTTTTATTTATTTTATATTTTATGTATGCACATATATAACCTACATTAAATTAATATATAATTAATTTATAATCAAATGAATATACATATATTCATCTGACCTTTATGATATGAGGTAAACGTAATGGTTGTCCTCAAGAGCAATAAGAAAACTGGGTTGCACAACTGATAAATGGTGGATCAGGGATTCAGACCTAGGCATCTTGGATCCAGAGCCAACACTGAACCACTTTATTAGATTGCTTCTGCTGTCTGCACATGATCTGGCCACTAAGCCTTCACCCACTATTGAAATATGGCACCCTACCCAGGTCCCACATCGGGATTGAGGCTGTCATTCCTACACCGTCTGGGAGTGTCACCAACTGAGGACTCTAGCTCTAGCTCAGTCCTTTCCTGGCCATTGCTTTAAGGTAGAGAGAGCCACCTTGCCCAAGATTCTACTCTGTCTCCAGATACATCCTGCATCCAATAATGGCAGAGCTCCTTGAGGCTGAGGCTTTTGTTGAAATAAGAAACTAGAATAGCCCAAGTCTCCTGCTGCCCAAATGTGTCTTATTCCTCCCCCGTGGATGTTGTTCCCAAGTACACTTCCCACTAAACTTACTGCTTACAGGTCTCTGTCTCACAGTCTAGTTTTTGAGACCAACCAGAGGATATAAGAGACATAAGACATGGGCATGAAGGCAGCTCATAAGGAGACGTATGCAGAGGTCTCTGGGCTTCTGGAGAAAAGACAGACTGTATTTGGTAGGTGGGATGATGAGCTTGGTCTTGAGGAAGGGATAACACTATTGCAGTGAAACTGAGATGAAGAAGGTTACTCTGTGTGGAGAGGGAGGGCAGTCTGAAGAAAGGGGTTAACATGTGCAAAACAACACAGGAAGAAAGATCAAGGAGAATTTGGAGGGAAGTCCCATGTAGCTGTAGGATGTTTGGAATGAGATGAGCACCAGTGTTCTAAATGTTATTGGTGATGTTCTTAAGCAACTTTAAAAAGCTTTCAAAAATAGATTTTTAACGATAACCATGTTTTTATGTGTCTTCACAGATTATATCGTACTTTCAAGGACAATAAGTATGTGTACATGCTTCTGGAGGCCTGCTTAGGTGGGGAGCTATGGAGTATATTAAGGGACAGGTAATGGAAAAGGATTATAAACAATAACCTGTGTTCTTACATCTTATCTAAGGGATGATCTACTTTATTCATGATCTACATTTGATCTACTTTATTCATGATCATTTAAAGAGATAGAAAGTCATTACGAAATGGTTCTAAGAAAATATTATGACTTGATAAAATAGTAGTGGGGGTATTTTCTTAGCTAACATTATAATTATGCAATAGACACCCTGTAAGGCAGTCACTGTCATTTCCATATTAGGGATCGAAGAATCCCAGGCTTCCAACAGGGTGTGAGGCAGGTGGCTATAAGCCGAAATGTTACTGATTCTGAATCTCTCCCAGGGAAATGAAGAAAGGGGGTGGGGAGTGTGAAGCCCCCACTGAAAAGCAGAGTAAGACTCCTGCGAAGATTCAGTTTTACAGAAGGGGTGATTCCTACATAATTGAAACCACACATATTTATTGAGTACCACCAATGGGGCAAGGCTCCATTGTGGGCAGGGTGGACATTTTCTAGACAATGTAGACTTTTCTAACAAGAAGGATAAAAACTATGAACTTTTTCTGCAATGAAGTTTAGATGTTATTTGGGGAGATAACATAATGCGAAGTTTTAAACGTTCCATTATTGCTTTTAAAGTTTATGTATTGATTTTGAGAGAGAGAGCACATACACGCATGCACAGGCAGGAGGGGGGGCAGAGAGAGAGGGAGAGAGAATATCCCAAGCAGGCTCTGCACTGCCAGCACAGAGCCTGACGCGGGGCTCGATCTCGCAAACCGCAAGATCAGGACCCAAGCCGAGATCAAGAGTCTGAGGCTTAACTGACTGTGCCACCCAGGTGCCCCAAAACATTTTATTGTTTAGTGTGTACACTACATATGACAGAAGAGTTGGCAATTTGTAATTAAATGCCAAATGAGTGTTGACGATTGTAAGCTCAGAGGAGAGGAAAGGTATAAAAATGTGATGACAAAGGAAAGACTGGAACTAAATTCTAAAGGTGAACAAAATTTGGGAAGGCAGAGGGGAAGGAAAACCAATGTAAAATACGACAGGAAGGTAGAAATAGAATTATGTCTCTTTGTGGATAATTTGGAGCAGAATTATCCCAGCAAAAGGGGATGGGAAGGTAGTTTGCATGAGATTGTGGAGGTTAATTCCAGGCCACACATTTGGACAGGTATTACTCGGGCCTGTGGGTCTTAACTCTGGCTTCTTGTTACCATCAAGTGGAGAGCTTTGCAAAGTCACAATGCTGGGCCTTACTGCCAGAGGTTATGATTTGCTTCATCTTGGATGGAGTCCAGTAAATGATTTTTAACTGTCTGTCAGGCAATTCTAATGTGCATTCATAGTGGAGAATTACAGACCTAGGTAATAGGAGACGTTTGAGTATCTGAGAAGAGATAGATGTGTTTGTGTTAGGAACATATTTTTGGATGGATCCCAATGGGGAAAACCTGGAAGGGTGCAAAGACTTGTGCATGATACCTACAAAAACATTTGCGTCCTCCATCATTGCTTCCACAGGCAAATCTGCTTAGAAAGGGGAATTGCTACTATCTGTTAGGCACTGTGTCTGATTCTCAAAACAAATCGTGTTAAGTAGTAAACCCATTTGACAGAAAGGGACCTGAAGCTAGGACAGTCACACAACTTGCCTGAGGACATGGTGATGGAAGAAGCAGGAGTCAAAACCAGTTTCTCTTATTCCAAAGCCACACCCTTCTCTTACTGCGTGCAGCAAATCACTGACACATTTTAATAACTAAGTATGTAAACCCATGTATAGTGCTGCCACAGGGCAACTCTAATATCACTGAGCTACACTAAACAGGAAAGAGTTACGACCCTATTTCTACATGGGTTATTGTTACATGCTATACCAAGAGGAAATGAAAATGATCACTTGAGTCATTTTTAAGTCAAGCAATAAGTTACAGAAATCTGCTTTAAGCTGCCCGTTAAAGTAGTTGCATTTTCTCCAGAGTTTGCCAGAAATGTCTAAAAAAGGCTAATTTTTCTTACGTTTCTATTTTGTATGTTCATATATGATTACCAGAATTGGTTATTTGGTTGTAGACACTTTAATTTTAACTAAGTACTTCTCGCTTGCACCAAGTATCCCCCTAAATTTCTTTAGTGTAATTCGTTGGTGGTACAAAATGCTATTCAGTGTTGATGCCCTACAAAGCATTCATGTTGTATACATTTACCAAAGCAATAATTGACACGTAGAATAGATAATAAATATGTGTGTCTACAGCATTAAGAGGGAAAATGATTTCATTGCAGAGGCAGCTTTGATGAGCCCACCTCCAAGTTCTGCGTGGCTTGTGTGACAGAAGCATTTGATTACCTGCACCGACTAGGTATTATCTACAGAGACCTGAAACCAGAAAACTTAATTCTAGATGCTGAGGGTTATCTTAAATTGGTAAGACAAATTCTGTAACTTACAGTATCATAAGAGCTATTTTCTAAACACAGAGTTGTGTCATAATTGCAAATTTGTTTATATTTTGGTACACTGGTTATTTTTACCATGGGGGATATGCCCTGTGGCATTGGCACCATTAACACAGAGAGAAGTGTTACGAGTACATTCTTTTTGGCTTAGCAATTTTATATTTCAACCATATTTGTGATTGCTACAAAGGATTCACTTAATAGAATGGCTATAAATTGGATTCTATTAATATTTTTTTTAATAAATTGAAGTAGGTTTTAATACATTCCTGCTATATATAGGGACTGGTTCTAACGAATAAGGAAAGAAAATGATTGTCTTTCTTCTGTCCCAAGATAGCCACTGTCTGTATAGGGAGAAAAGATACACATATGATAGGCTTTTTTTTTTTTTTTTTTAATCTTTCTAGGTGATTCTAAAGTACAACCAGGACTGAGAATCACACTAGACTCTAGGCTTCTGAAGAACAGAGGCTTTCCTTGATATCCATCTTTATAATCTCTAATGCCTCACATGAATCCCCTGGCAGGTCACACTACAAAAAAAAAAAAATGCTACCAATCACATAAACTGCTTTCAGTGTGAAACTATAAGAGAACTGGGCAGTCATAAGTGAGGAGAAACCAGGGCACTTCGGACCTCAGGAGGGAACCCCATCAGGATGGGGAGCCCAGGCTGAGTTTTCCTGGGTTTATTTTGTCAGTTTGTCAGGAACATTAAACCATCTCTGAATGTAACATTTACAAAGATACTAAAAGTTTCTCACATCAAAACTTTTATATATGGAAATAATAGCTACCATTTTATAAGCGGTTTAGTGTGTTATGTGTAAAGAACTGTGCGAAACATTTTGCAATTAATATATTTCACAATTGATGAGATAGGTTTTATCACCCACATGTTACATAGAATAACATGTAATTTAGCTTATTCCTATTTAGCCTCAGGAATTAAATTTATTATGTGTAATTGCTAAGTGATTCCCCTCCATAGTAAAGGAGTAAAATAAGTCCTTTCATGTGAAATCTGGTGTATTTCCAAGAAACATTTTATCCATTCAAGCTTTATTTTGTCTGTGAAAGACAGCTTTGAGAACTGGTGAGGTACTAACACAGGTCTCAATCACTCCTCTTTCTTTACAATTCCTTCGTTGGCTATGCCTCTTGCAGCTATTTAGGGAAACTCTTTGGAACATTCTAGAACTAAAGCCATCATGAGTTGTGCAAACTATCCATTCAATTCATTCCTTTTTTTTGTAGTTGTTTTTTTTTTTAAATCTATCATTTAAAATATGATAGCATATTCATTATTCACAGACATGGAGGTCAGTAAATATTTCTCATGTTTGCCATTGTTATCCATCTAGCTAACTCATTTGCCAACTAGTTAAATGAAGAATGACAGCTAAAGCCTTTAGAGATTAAGACATAAATTTTCAATATTTCCATTTCTGGCTATATATCAAACTCGATGTACTGAAATCCTCTCACTACCAAGTGTCTAAAAATGTGGATAAAACATGAAAAACAGTATTACGTGCATGGCTGACTTTATCAGACAGCACTAGGATTCCCCTGAGGTGGGAACCAGGCTTGAGCAGGAGTATAGCAGAGAACTCAAACAAGGAAGCTGCTGTCTTGTGGGCACCCAGCAGTCTAGATGACCTAGAGGTTGGATTTTAGTAGCTGCACCTTCTGAGAACAGGAGACCAGGTTTTGGACCTAGGAGCGTGGGAAGTTGAATCACAGAACATTTATAAGAGCCAGAGATCACACAGATTACACTCTTAGAAAATGAGAAAACAAGGAAAAAAGGATTTAATTTATAAAGACAGAGTGCATGCAAGAAAACATGCTTTTCTCGTTATTGAGCATTTGGTAGAAGGACAGAAGAGTCCCCTTTAAGAATTCTTGGCTATAGGCTCGTCTTCATGGAGGTTGGGTGCTCAGTCTTCAAAGACAGAAAAACCTATGCAAGAATTTGAAAATGGATTCATGTTGGTAGCATGGTCAGCTTTTCAAGAATCAGTGGACATTCTCTTTGGATGAATGTACTCTTAACTCAGAATACAAAGAACTCCCAGAGATAAAATCCTAGAGAATATGAGTTCACATTTAAAAAAAAGACAAAACAAAAAGTATATATGATGGAAGAAAGTACCATGAGCATTCCTTGGCAGGCATATAAGTGCCTCATATATTGGAGTAATCAGACGCAGAATGTAAAATTAATACATCAAATGCCTTTTAAAACATAAGACAGAGAATTGCAAGTGAGTAAGGAACAGAGAAATAATCTAACAGGTTTAGAAAAAAAATAATCGATAAAAATTCTATTAAGGACTTAAGAATATATAATTAAAATTATATATCCAAGGAAGTTTCATTAATGGTGGAGTTGCATGCATTGGACTAATCTTCTTGTTGAGATTAATTATAGTATACGTGTAAAAATGTGTGAATGACAGCAACAAAAAGTAAATATTCAGAGCTTAAAAAAAGGGAACCATGCTGGGTGAAAAAAATCCACATTGCTACAGCTGTTTACAGCTATTCATTTCAGGACACACTTCACTGTATAACGCATGAGGTATAAATCTTTAGTTAACATCATACCTAACAGTGAAACAGTGAACAGTTTTACATTAGACTGTGAACAAGATAAGAATATGTCTCCTACATTTTTTTTTCAACATTATAACAGAGGTATTAGCAAATGTCATAAACCAAGAAAAAAGGAATGAAAGACCAACGATGAGAAAGGAAGAAGTTACCTGTTTTTATTTTCAAACAACATGATTGTTTATGTAGAAAAGCCTAAAGAATCTACCAAAAAGGACTAGAAATATTAAGCATGATTACCAGTACAAAGTCAATATATAAATAAAATAAGTCAAGTAAGTCAATTAAACCAATTATATAAATAAAAACTGTATTTAATATACTAACTTCAAAAATTTATAAATGAAATAAAATACCATTTACAATAACATCTAAAGTTATAAAATAAATTTGAATACACTTAACGTGTAAAACTGTGTAAGACCTCCACACTGAAAACCACAAACTATTGCTGAGAAAAAAAATATAACTAAATGGTAAGGTATAAATGTTCATAGATTGGATAACTCAATATTTGGCAAGATGTCCATTCTTTCCAAATTACAAATTCAAGGCCATTGTGATATAAATTGGAGTAGGTGCCTTTTTAGAAACTGAGGAATTTACTTGAAAATTTACATAGAAACACAGAGTTTAGAAAAATTAATAATCACTTTGAAAAAAGAACAAAATTGAAGAATTTATATCTGATACTATAAAGCTACAGTAATCAAGAGAGTGTCATAATACAGGATAGGCAAATAGCTCAATCTAACAGAATAAAGTCCAGAAATAGACATATAAAGTCAGCTGATTTTTAGCAAAAAGAGAAAAGCCAAGCTTCTCAACAGACAATGCTGAAACAACTGGATATGCATATGTGGAAAAAAAAAATGAACCTGACTCCCACTTCACACAATATAGAAAAATGAATTCAAAATGGATCAAAGTAGACCTATAAAGGTCTGTCAAAATAGACCTATAAAGCATCCAAAAGTAAACACACAATAGTATCTTCACAACATGAGGTAGGCAGAGATTTCTTAGAATACAAATAATAGTAATCTTAAAAATTTTATGCTGCTATAACAAAAATTCATAGACTGGATGACTTAAATAACAGGTATTTATTTCTCATAGTTAAAGGCTGGGAAGTAACAAGATCAAAGTGCTGGCAGATCTGGTATCTGGTCAGAAACCACTTCTAGACTGAAAGGTGACTTCTCATTCCTTCAATGAGAGAGAGAGAGAGAGACAGAGAGAGAGTGATAGGTAGACACACACAAACAGGGCATGGGGTTGGGAGGCTCTTTTCTTATAAGGGTCCTAATTGCATCATGAAGGCTTTACCCTCATGACTTGATTACCTCCTAAAGGCCCTACCTCTAAATACCATCATATTGGGGATTAGGGTTTCAACATGCAAATTCTGGGGAGACACAAACATGCAGTCCATAATAATTGGACTTTATCAAAATTAAAAACTTCTGATAATTAAAAGACACTAAAAAATGAGTAGCATGCCATAGACTGAGGGAAAGTATTTGCAATACATATTTAAATGACAAAGGACTTGATTGTATTGGAAAATATATAAATAACTCCTACACCTCAATAATAAAAACACAACCCAATTTTTTAAAAATATTTATTTATTTATTTTTGAGAGAGAGAGGAAGAGAGAGGGAGAGAGAGTTTTCCAAGAAGGCTCTGCATCATCAGCACAGAGCCTGAGGTGGGGCACAAACTCACAAACTAAGATCCATGGCCTGAGCTGAAATCAAGAGTTGGATGTGTAACCAACTGAGCCACCCAGGCACCCTGAGACAACCTAAATAAAAAAAATAAAATAAAATAAAAAAAGGTCAAAGATCTTGAAAAATTACTCCACAAAGGAAGACACTGGAATGATTAATGAGCCATATCAGTTGTCATCAAGGAAATGCAAATTCAAACCACAAAGAAGAACCATTTCATATCCACTAAAATGACTATAATTTAAAAGACTGACAATACCAAGTGTTGGTGAGGACTTTCTCCTAAATCTCTAGTGGAGAAAGACTGAAGAATAATTTGTCAGTTTTATAGAGCCAAGCATACACCTTATCTATGACAAAAAAAAAAATTGACTTATGGGTAGAAACTTCACTCGTTGGTATTTATCTAGAAAAACTGAAATCATGTCTTCAAAAATCTTGGGCAAGAATATTCATAACAGCTTTATTTCTGAAAGTCCCCAAGTCAGAAATGTCCATAACCAATTAAATGTATAAAGGTAAAGGGGTAGAACATTAAGCAAGGGAATGCTCTTCAGTGGCATAAAAGAATGAATTACTATAAGCAACAATGTAAGTGAATTTTAAAAACCATGTTGACCAGAGGAAGTCAGATACAAAAGAGTATCTTCTGTATGATTACATTTATTGATATTCTAGAATAGATGGTAGGAATCAATACAATGAGTGCTTCTGGGAGAGGCATTTGACTGGAAAGGGGCATCCTTCTGACCTATTGGGTGTCTATATCTTGACTATACGGTAGTTGTGGTTACATATATAAGCTACATAAAAATTAAATGAACTATATGCCAAAAATCTATGTATATTATTGTTTGTAAATTATACGTTAATTTGGAAAATGTAATAGGTTAAATGTCAGATGATTAACAAAGAGAAAAACAGTTCACTGAAAGATAAATTTAAATAATTTACACAGAATGTTGCATAGAGAGACAAAAAAGATGAAAAATAAGAAAATACAATGAGAAGTTCTTAAAATTTTGAACTGGAGTCCAAGATAAATGTAATATAGAAAGTGAGGGAAAAGCAGTATTTAAAGAAACAACAGCTGAGAACTTTTCAGAAATTATGAAAAACACTAATCATCAGGTAAAGGAGCCCCAACAAATCCCATCTGGGACAAATTGTATATGCTGTAGCTCTGTCTTTGTGTAACAACTCACTCCAAAATGTAATGGCTTAAACCAACAAGAGTTGTTTATGATCTCTCACAGTTTGTGTGGGTCAGAATTTGGGGAGTGGTTCAGCTGGGTGGTTGTGACCTAAGCTCTCTCATGAATTTTCAGTCAAATGTCGGCTGGGGATTCAGTCACCTGGAAGCTTGTGTAGGACTTAACCAGGGCATCCAAATCCAAGGTGACTTACTCATATGGCTGGGAAATTGATGTTGGCTGTCAGTTGGGGACATTATGGGCCTCAGTAATGGTTGAATGTCTTCACAGCATGGCAGCTGGCTTGCCTCAGAATGAGTCATCCAAGGAAAAGCTACGATGCCTTTTAAGACCTACTCTCAGAGTCACATCTCAGCACTTCCACTATATTCTGTTGGTCACACTGAGCCAGCCCTGATTTACTGTGAGATTTATTGTGGCAGAGGACAGCAAAAACAAAAAGAGTATTAAAAGCTATCAAAGAGAAAAGACAGTTTACATATAAAATAGTAAAAACTAGGCTTTCAGTTGACAACGCAATTGCGACAAGAGAATCCATAACACAGTGGGAATTTTTAAAATTCTGACAGAAAATAACTGATAAACTTGAATTGTAAATCCAAGCCTTTCAAAAGGGTCAAATAATGGCATTTTTAGTCAAAGATGAAGGGTGTTTACCACCTTCATACAAAGGATGTGCTTTAAGGGAGATGAAAAGTGATCCCTGATGAAGGGTCTGAGATGTCACCTTAGAAAGATGGTAAACATGTTAAGTCTTTTAAAATTATGGTGTAAAGTAATAATTCTCATTCTGCTATATACTCTTGAAAATGAGAAAATGCCAAATAACTGAACAACAGCAGCATGAAAACCGAGTGTAGGTATAATTGGAATTAAAGTAGGAGACAATGTCAGTCATTTTACAAGAAGACAGCAAGAGAGAAACAGGAAACCCAGGAACCAATCCAAAAGAAAGTACAAAAACTGAGAGTAGAAAGAAATCTAATATGTGTAGCCTGCTTTCCAGATAAAAAAAAAATAAAGATCATCAAATAGGTTTAAAAATAAAAATCAGTTCCATCAGGTTTATAAGAGACAGACGTGAAGCATGAGGATACAGAAGGCTGGAAGTTAAAAGGATAAAAAAAATGATGTCTGGAAAATAGTCAACAAATGTAAATGCAGATTTCATTGTTAGGAAAGAAGTGATCCTAGAGATAAAATCTTTACCCTTTGATGATATGAAAGATAATATGAAAGTCCCGATTTTTTATTTGCCCACTAAAATGCTTCAAAAATAAGCAGAATTTGAAAGACATAATAAGGAGAATTGAACAACTATAGGAAATTTTAATATACCTCTCAGAAATTGATGGAACATTCAGACCAAAAGTCATTAAAGCTTTAGAAGAGGTGCACAGCACAATTAATAAACTTGATCTACTGGCCTTATAGAATATTGTTCCCAAGAGTTGAAGAATACGAATTAATGAAATTTGAGCATACACTAGGCCATTAGCAAGTTACAGCAAATTTGAAAAATAGGAATTAGATTGTCGGCTGGCAGCCCAGCTGAGCTGTCCCACTGAGGGTTCCTGAGGGGACTGCAATAGAGGTGTGTGTGTGGCAGGGGTGGGGGGGGAGGGGGGTGTGCCTGGTGACAGCACAGCAAGAATGCACATCTGGGTAATGGACACTAGGCGGTCTAGCCTTGGATATCAAATACTTCTTGTAAGGCTGACCTTGACCTCATTCTACAAATTTTGATTAAATGGTGTTTCTCATCTTCCTACATCATTTCTTGGCAATATCTGTGAGGAATCAGGTATCTAAGGACAGCAATAAAGGAATGGCCTTTTATTTTTTCCAGAAAAGCACAACCAATTAAAGCCTGGAAAATAAGGACCTACGTAAGAGAAAGGTCTGGGTTTTGGAAGTGTCTCTGTAGAGGATGTAGGGATGTGCCTTTCTATGATAATTACAGAGGATGAATTTGTAGGATGTGAGGCATGAAGACTTCATTCTACTCTTCTTCCCCAAGAGGAAGAGATTGGCTTCTGCCTGAGATTGCCAGCCAGATTTGTTCCCAAATGAATCCTACCTGGGCCAAGCTGTCTCTCAGTAAATACACTGAAAGGAGATTAAGGATTAGCAGATATTACTAAAAGAACATGAAGAATCTCACATCACCATCTCTGACCCGTCCATCCAGTAATTTCCTGTATCTTTCTCTACTTTCAAGGCCAAAGAAAGCTGATGAAGGCAATAATGGTTAAGGGTCTTACTTCTGGTTATCGTGAATGAATCAAGGACAATGTTAAGATGCAGGACAGTACTTAAAGAAAAGCCCACCTGTTCTCAGTCCAGGCAGAATTAGTGTAGTAGTTAACCTTCTTGGGTTTGCTCAGGAGAAAACTTGGTAGTAATCCAGAAAATCAATAAACATTCTCTATGGTCGTGCTATTAACTCATCACTCATCAATAAATGTTGTATATGGTCGTGCTATTAACTCATGTGAGTAATGCTTCTCATGTGGTAATAGAGCAACTTAATCTTATAGTGAGTATTATATAGGAAAATACAATGTAGAGCGTATTACATATTGATACTGTTGCCTGCTTCTTTATGACCTGTCTTCCCCTCTATGCTAGTAGCCCCATGAGGATAGAAACTTGCTCTGGTGCTTACTGCCAGACTTAGCACATTGCTAAGCATATAGGAATGAATGAAAGATTCCAAAATAGGAGCATAAAAATTTTGTTCACTGATGTCAATGTATTTAAGGTAGAAATTAAAAGCAAACAAAAAACAGGAAGAAACCAACAACAAAAATCATAAATCATCTCACTGGAATTTTAGGGATATTTCAAAATAAGTGAAGAAGACACTTTAATGAATATTATAAAACAGAGTTGCACAATAGATACTACATATCAACGCATGTGGGTTGTAACTAAAATGATAGAGTGATATTTATAGTCTTAAATGTTCCAACTAGGAAACAAGAAAGGCTAAAAATTAATGAGTTCAGCATTCAGCTTAAGAAGATGGAAACGGGAAAAACAAAATAAAGCCAAAGAAAAGAAGGAAAAAAATAAGCATATGACTTAATAAAATATGAAATAAAAGGGATACAGAGCCAAGGTTGATGTTTTGAGAAGACTAATAAAATTAACCAACTGGAAGTATTGATCAAAAGAAAACAGAAGAGATACAGACAAATACCATTATGAATGAACATAATTTCAGTTAAAGCAGAGATTTATGTGGTTTAGAAAGTATTTGGGCAACTTTACTACTACATATGAAATATGTATTTATTTATGTAAATGCTGTATATATATGAAGAGTTGGGTTCTGGTGAGAGCTCTTTCTGGTTTGCAGATGGCTGTCTTCTCACTGTGTCCTCACGTGGCAGAGAGAGAGAGAATCTTTCTTGTGTCTCTTTTCATAAGGGCACTAATCCCATTCATGATAACTGGCCTAATTTGTGGCCTACTTACCTCCCAAAGGCCCCACCTCCAAATGTCATTATATTGGGGTTTAGAGCTTCTACATAGGAATTTTGTAGAGACCTAGACATTCAGTCTATAGCACACCACATCAAGAAGATTCACTTCAAGGACTTATAATTCTAGTCATATGTGAATTCTTTCAGAAAGGATAAGAGATAATTTCCATCTTGTTCTGTGAGGCTAGTATGAACTTGGTTCTCCAAAGGAAGCTCCTTGGGAAGGCAAATTAATATCCCATCTAGCCATCCAGCTCATAAATTTAGTGTAAAAATCAAAAGTAAAATATTAGCAAACTGAATACAAATTATAACAAGACATCATAACAAAACTGGATATATCTCAGGAACTCAAGCATAGTTTAACATTAAAAAAATCTATTAAAGGGGCGCCTGGGTGGCTCAGTCGGTTAAGCATCGGACTCTGGCTCAGGTCACGATCTCTCGGTTTGTGAGCGCGAGCCCCGCTTCAGGCTCTGTGCTGCCAGCTTGGATCCTGGTGCTTTGGATTCTGTGTCTCCCTCTCTCTCTGCCCCTCCCCCCCCTCAAAAACAAGTAAACATTAAAAAATTTAAAAAAAAGTTCTGTTAAACCAAATCACCATTTTAATATATTAACAAAGAAAAACAACGATATAAACACCTCCGTAGATGCAGAGAATTTTTTGATATGTTTCTACATTCACCTATGATAAAATCTTAGCCATTAGGAATAGAAATAAATTGTCTTAACCCAATGGAAGATAGGTAACAAAAATTTGGAGCAAACACCATGCATAATGATGAAACAGTAGAAGTATGCTTTTAAAAGTCAGTGAAATAAGCGCTTCTGTGTTTTACTGGAGGTTCTAACCCAATGCAGGAAGATATAAAAAAAATGGAAAGATTGAGACATAAACAACAAAACCTATCTTCCTATGTGATAGGATTATATAG
Organism: Panthera uncia; assembly: GCF_023721935.1. Taxonomy (NCBI): domain Eukaryota; kingdom Metazoa; phylum Chordata; class Mammalia; order Carnivora; family Felidae; genus Panthera; species Panthera uncia. Next base: position 64,940,825 of record NC_064811.1, on the reverse strand, counting down.
AAATCCAGAGTGTAACAATAAATTATTAAAATTAAGTGAAGAGTTTAGTATGATTGCTGATACAAGATTAGTAATATGAGAACTAAGTGTGTTTTTAATTATCAAAACCACAGTTGATAAATACAAATACAAATACCATTTTTAAAAAACATGTGAACATATATATTTTACATGATAGAAATAAAAATATAAGTTTAGGACTAAGTCTAACAAAAACGTGTAAGAGCTTTGTTGAGGAACTTAGATGAATTCGTAGAAAGACGTTAAAATATGTAAATTAATAGGCTCATTCTCTTTCTTCTGGGCACAGAGCTAGACAAGGCACCCCATCCTTCCTTGTGGCCAGGTGTGGCCCTGGGGCACAGTTCTAGCTAATGAAGTGTGAGCTGACATGCTGTGTACCATTATCGGACCTAGGCTGATAGTGATCCCTGCACACGATCTTGATGCAGTCCAACAAATGCCGAGATTTGAAGTTGGCAGAGCCATAACATGGAAAGAGCCCGTGTCCCTGTCCCAGTGCTTGGAGGTCCCCTTACTGCTCAAGAAAACTCATCGTGAAAAGAGAAATAAATTAATGTCGAGCTTTAAGCTCTTATACTTTCTTAGATATGTTTGTTACGGTAGCTAGAGCATTAATTACTGTAACTCAGAAAGAGGTACTAGGTTTAAAAATAACAAGAGTCGACATCACAAAGATATGAATAGCCTCCGGAATGATCTACAGATTAGATACACTTCCAGTGGAATTCCAGAGAACCTTTCCTTGAAGTTTGGAAAACTGATGCTAAAGTATATCTAGAATAACCAAGGGCCGAGAATAGCCAAGACATTTCTGAAGACAAATAAGAACAGGGTGGGAGGAAACTCTCTCAGATATCAGAACTAATTATAATGCTGTAGTTCAAACTAATTACTAATGCGGGGGGGGGGGAATGCGAATTGAAACCACAGTGATTCGATGCTTAAAAATGGCAAAAATGAAAGTCGATATCGCTAAAGGATGGCAAGGATGCTGGGCAACAGGAATGCTACACATGCTGCTGGTGAAAGGAGTGCTAATCCAGTAGGGTCCCTAATGAAAGTAATTTGACAATATGTCGCAAAATTGAAGACACCGCATCTTTGGCCTGGTACTTCTCCCATTTTTCATCTACATCTGCTAGGTAACATGGAAGATGATGCTAACAGATGCATTTCTGTGATAGCACACAATAAGGTTTAAGACAAATGCCTGTCAGCAGCGTAACAGACCCAAAAACCATTGCATGTTAATTCAGTGGTGTATGATACAGCAGTGAAAATAAACGTACGCCAACATCAATCGAATTCACAAGTATAATTTTAAGTGAAAATGGGCATTTTGTCCAAAATAAATATAGGGTTTTTCTAAAATTTTTAAAAACGAGAATTTATTTTACTTAAGGATTCTATGCGGTATAATTAGAAATGAATACGAGTACCTGACCAACACAAAAGTCAGGATAGTGGTGGCCTCTTGGCAACATGCAGGAGGACACCATGCGGGGAGCACACAGGGCTTCTGCATTGGTTCTACTTTGTTAACCTGGTGGTGGGTACAAGGGTGCTTTTATGCCCATGCTTTATAACTTGCATGTATGTCACATTATTTTATATGTATTGAGTTTTTCCTAACTTGAAAAATAAAAGGAATGATCAGGTTCAGCTATATTCCTTTTCCCAGACCTTTATCAGCTGGATTTATTAAGTAACAACTCAGCTTTTCCCACCAATGTGTTTAAAATATGCTGCTTCCTTGCCCTTAAAAGTTGTCTACTTCCTCATCAATTTATGTAAAATGGGAAGGCTCCCTTTGAAACCTGGTTCAAGTCTCACCTCAAGTATCCATGACCTTCCAATACTTTAATTTTTTCATCTTTAACATTGGGGTGATAGTCCCTGGCTCACAAAGCTGTTGTAAAGATCATACATATACATTTACATATCTTACTGAAGCCAGTGTTAACAGTTATCTCTCCATGCAGCTTTTTTCAGCAAACAGGTGTTGAACATATGCTGTGTTATAAATGCTGTAGGGGCTACAAAATGAATAGGACATAATGCTTCTCTTCAAGGAGCTAGATTTACTCACACACAACTAGATGATGCTGCATGAGGGATGTAACTGTGGAGTATAAACAATGTTAAAGAACTTCATAGGAGAAGAGAATTAGTTCTGTAAATGCAAGAAAAGCTTCAAAGAGGTGGTGGCATATAAGATGAGCCTCAAAAGATTTTTTTTCAGTTTGTGCTCGTGCACGCAGAGCTCCTCTTGACCTTGCCCACTTACTAGTAAATGCTCTAAGTATTTCAGGTGAGTCACAACACCCCCATAAAAATGGGCTGTTGACATGAAAGACTCATCCATTCCATACCCTAGCCTCCCTCACTCTCTGTTCCATACAGTGGAAGCCATCCACTGTTGCCTGTTTTAGTGGATGGATGTTAGTATCGCAAGGACGTGAAATCATCTTTGGTTATTGCAGACAGGATAAACAGATTCCATTTTACCCTTGTCTAGACTTGGGCAAAGTAAGTGACCTAAAAATTCCACATAAATATTTTTTTGGAATGTTATGTCCCCATGAATCATTTGGCTTAATTAGACTGGTCATTTTGTATCCACTTTTTATGTGACCAAGAGAACCAATATCTGACAAATTTACTGACCCGGAGAGAAACTTCTGGGAAAGAAGCTAATACTTACTGGACACAGGTCCAGCAAGCCACAATGCTAATTTTTCTACTTCTGAATGATGCAATCACCGCTACAGGTTTAGAAGCATCTTAAAACCTTCTAGTTCATTAAAATCTTAGGAGACTTAATGCTTTTGAATTCCCAGCATAATGTAAGCTGTTTTTAATAATAGAAATTTAATAGAGACAAGAGAAAGCCTGTGTGTAGCTTCTCTGGATATTCTTCTTGAAAGCCCAGTTTTGTTAGAATTTCTTTTTTAAACAGTGGGGGTCTGTTTTCTTGCCTTCTAGAATGATTGTTTTAAGACATTAGGACATGCGTCACCCTTCTTTATCCTCCAGCAGTCTCTTAGACAAAAAACAAATCTGAAGCTCTTTCTGGGGCTTGCCAGACCAACACATAATCTGCCCTCATCCACTGTCTCTCTTCCCCTCATGCAGTGACCCAGCCACACTGGCCGTCTTGCTGATCCTTGAACTTACTATGCGTGTTCTCAAATGCTGGGGTCTTTACACTCCTCTTTCTCTGTCAGAATTAGTCTTGCTTAGATTTTTATAGAGCTCTTTTTCTTATTTCACACAGATTTCTGCTGAAATCTGCTCAAATGCTACATCTTCAAAGAGCCTTTTTGTAGTCATCCTATTTAAAGTAAAATTCCTATTGATCTCCATACCTAACTCTGCCAGATGTTTCTTCACAGGATATGTCACTATCTGGCATTATTCTATGTGATCTTCTATTTTTATGCATATTCTCTTCTTTCTCTTGAATGTAATCTCTGGGAGAAATGGGGCTTTGTATCCTGGTGTTTGGTACATACTGGTATTCAGTAGATATTCATTGACTGAATGAAGGAAGAAGCTTACATTTCTGTTGCCCAGAAGAGATAGTGTTAAAAGAAGACTGAGGCTTCATGGTGGAATCCAGAGTGGTACAAGACAGAGGTGGTATGAATGTCTATAGAGAATACACAGAACTTGACGTCAGAAGATCTGGGGCCTTCTTTATTAGGCACGTGACTTTGGATGGGTCTGAGTGTGGATTTCCTCTGACCAAATGGATTAAAATAAAGTTGATGAGGTCAAAGGAGAGAAGTGGTAAGTTTTCATAAATCTTAAAATCTTAATATAATTATTGCCATCTCTGTGGGCCAATATTCAAATATTACAAAAGCAAACCCAGCTATTCGAATTAAAATTCCCCTCTTTCAGGGCTGGAAAACTCTCCTAAACATCTAATGACCTTCCAGTCATTTTGAAATGGAAAACTTAAGTACAATGAAACAAAAAATGAGTTGAAAGGCTATTACGAAACAACAAAATGTAATATTTCCATATGTGCATGCACACAAATGCAATTATAAGCATTGCTTTCTTGTCTCTTAAATTTCAGTCTTTATAAAATTAGCTAGGATTTTCATATCAGTTCTTTCTCTGAGGAATAAGTAGATAAGCTAATCTCAGCTGGTTACAGATTTTAATTTCATAATATACTCAGTCATCCCTTAGATATCATCTTTATGAGTCATTTTGTATAGATAAAACAGTAAAAGCCAGCTTCAAATTAGGCTGTTTAAATTCCCTTTTTCTAATAAGGAAATCCTTGCTGTTGTATGATAAGTACTAAAAAGCATTAGTAAAAAGCTAAATTTCTAAGAGATTTAGGGTAAAACAAAGACTTTAAGTATTAATAGTCAAATAAATAAACGAGGGCTGGATTTTCTAGTTCACTGACATACTCTTTTAGGTGAGGGCCTCTTTTGATATATTAGCCTTATTTTCTTTTGGCCGATATTATTGCCATATTATTGGGATAGTCCATGCATAATGAAACTATTAACATGTGCATGTTGAGGCCCAGGTATAATTTGTGTCTCTGTTTACTTCAGAGAGGTGGAGGGTGGTTTTATTAAAATAATATCTGTATGTATTAGAGATGAAAAGTACATGCTAAATAGCCCCTGTGGACAGAAACCAACTGTTTGTTTTGCAGGGCAGGATGTCAGTCATATACACTGCCTCCATTCAGTGAGAGAGCCTTCTGTTGCTCCGGCCTTCTTTCCTGTCTCTATTCTGTGCACAGAGTTAGTTCGTTGAATAGAGTCTCAGAGAAGTGGAGGGCCCTATTCTGAAAGGATGGATGAGGGTAGCACTAATTCATTACCCTAGGAGAGTTCCTGATCCTTAGTCAGGGCCAGGCTCAGATATTACCTCCTAATGACATCTTCCCTAGTGGTCTTCTCCCTTATGTTCCAGAAGCCTGTGTTTCTGTCCCTCTGTACAATTGTCTACTGTGTCATGTATCACATAAAATAATATTAATCACATATGTATAAGTATTCCCAATACTCTGAGTTTCTCCTAGTCAGCTCTGTATCTGTAAGCCTAGCACAGAGCCTGGCCAATAGTGGGCGCTGACTGTGTCTTTCCAGAACAAATAATTTCGTGCAGGTGCTATTCACCGCTGACCTCCCTGAGAAGGACTGAAAGTGTACACAGTCCGGCCAAAGTTGAGATGAGATGATCCCAGCTTTTTCTTTGGAATGCCAAAATGTAAAGGGTGTGGACATTGTTCATAATGGTTTTTAAAGATCGATCAGAATTTTAAGACCCCCTTTCTTTTTTTCAATAATGTTCCCTTTCCCAAACTCTAAATTCTGCTAGTATTTTTCTTTTTATGATGGAGCTTGAAGTGCACCAGGGCCGATCTCTTCCCCTTTCTTTCCTCTTCCTGATGAATATACCACCACTGATTGGAAAATTATTTGTCTGCTTGCTCTGAGCTTTACATTTGTTGTAACCGTCTACTCTTGCTAGCCATTCCTCTTATCCTCTAGGGGTCTTGGGCATAGAGGGTGTGTGCATGGAACTTTCTCCAGTGTAACTAGATTCATACCTGGAGCTACAAAAGAATACATGAGAGTGTCAGTGTGGTGTGTGTGTGTGTGGGGGGGGGTGTGAAGGGGAGGATGGAGGTATAGACAGAAGATAGGAAAAGTCAGAGGGAGACTTAAAGCACATGAGTTTTATGGTCTCTGAAAATGTCTTTGACATTCTTTCCCAGGTTGACTTTGGATTTGCTAAGAAAATAGGATCTGGACAGAAAACGTGGACATTCTGTGGAACTCCAGAGTATGTAGCTCCTGAAGTCATTCTCAACAAAGGACATGACTTCAGTGTGGATTTTTGGTCCCTGGGAATTCTAGTGTATGAGCTCCTCACTGGCAAGTAAGTACATTCAAGTGCACAGAAGTGCCAAAATAGTTTACTAATGATAAAAATATATAATTTAAGAGTTTAACATTTTATAAATGTTTTTGATTCGATGTGATGACTCTCCCTGTATGTATGTTTTACATGTAGCATGCTTGCTGGTTTGTAACGTGGAGAACACATTCAGGAAGGTACGGGAAAGGAATACAGAATTTCTATGGTCTACCTAAAATGGCAAGGCCTCTTTTCATGGATAACATACTAAGGGTGTGAAGATTTTGGTAATCCTGTTTTAAGAATAAGAAAAGGAATTTCAGTTGTGGGCTGTTATTATTTCCTCTTGTATGTATTTTTTGTAGTTGAGAAAATAGTAATCATATTTCAATTAAATCTGTTAAAGAATGAAACTGCCTTTAGCCATGCTTTTCCATCTTCCCAATAAATCATTAACGAGAAAAGCTAAGAGAAAGGAAAATTACTGGATTTAAATTTTAATCTCCTTGTCATCTGCTTTCTAGAGGTGCTAATGAACAGACACCAGACACAGCAGGAAGTTTAGCAGTGAAAATTGAATTATCGTTCCTGGAGGGATTAAAGGGCTATGTTAATGAATCCAAGATCCCAAATATTCAACACACATGCACACGTACATATACGTGCACATGCATTTATACCCACACGTGCACACACACATATATAGGCTTTATGTAACATTACTTCACGTTGTGAAACACTTTGCAAGTTTACAAAGCACTTACATGTGTGTTATCTAGTTTTGCTTTCATAAATCTATGTGGAAGTTAAAGAAAGAATTTTTATTATTTTATAATTTAAAATTTTATTATGATTATTTTATGATTTAAATTTTATGGATTAGAAAGCCAGGACAGATGGCTGCCTGCTTAATATCAGGGATTTGATCCCAGATCTTCTAACCCTAAATGTGACATACTTTCCATTACATGCCCATGCCTTATACATATGTGTTTCTATTTTTTTAATGTCTATTTGTTTTTGAGAGAGAGGAGAGCATGTGCATGGGGTAGGGGGAGGGGCAGAGAGAGAGGGGGAGGGGATAGAGGATCTGAAGCGGGCTCTGTGCTGACAGCAACCAGTCTGATGCAGGGCTGGAACTCATGAACTGAATGGTGAGATCCTGACCTGAGCCGAAGTTGGACATTTAATGGACTGAGCCACCCAGGTGCCTCCATATGTGTTTTTAATGTAATGCATGGACATACACACAGGATTCAGTTCAGTTTTCTGCCTCTGTTTCAAACTGTTTCGATCATCCCTATAAACTTTTATAAACAAATGTTGTCAGTCTTATATTCAGGGAGGATTTTCATATGGAGTGACATAGGAAATACTGGAATGAGTCTGTTGACGGGGATTCACGTCTCTACACATACTTAACGAGTTTCATATGGGGCGTCTGGGTGGCTCAGTCAGTTGAGTGCCAGACTTCGGCTCAGGTCATGACCTCATGGGTTGTGGGTTCAAGCCCCACGTCGGGCTCTGTCCTGACAGCTCAGAGCCTGGAGCCTGTTTTAGACTCTGTGTCTCCCTCTCTGTCTGCCCCTTCTCGGCTCACACTCTCTCTCAAAAATAAATAAACGTTACGTTTATTTATTTTTGAGACAGAGAGAGACAGAGCATGAATGGGGGAGGGTCAGAGAGAGAGGGAGACACAGAATCTGAAACAGGCTCCAAGCTCTGAACTGTCAGCACAGAGCCTGACGCGGGACTCGAACTCACGGACCGCAAGATCATGACCTGAGCTGAAGTCAGACACTTAACCGACTGAGCCACCCAGGCGTCCCCCCCAAAAAAATTTTTTTTTTAATTTTTTTTAACGTTTATTTATTTTTGAGACAGAGAGAGACAGAGCATGAACAGGGGATGGGCAGAGAGATAGGGAGACACAGAATCCGAAGCAGGCTCCAGGCTCTGAGCGGTCAGCACAGAGCCCGATGCGGGGCTTGAACTCACGGACTGTGAGATCATGACCTGAGCCGAAGTCGGATGCTTAACCGACCAAGCTACCCAGGCGCCCCCAAAAAAATTTTTTTTAAGAAGAGTTTCATAGGGGCACCTGGGTGGCTCAGTTGGTTGAGCATCCGACTTCAGCTGAGGTCATGGTCTCACAGTTTGTGGATTTGAGCCCCGAATCAGGCTCTGTACTGACAGCTCAGAGCCTGGACCCTGCTTTGGGTTCTGTGTCTCCTTCTCTCTCTGCCCCTCCCCCGCTCACACTCTCTCTCCCTCTCTCTCTCTCTGTCTCTCTCTCAAAAATAAACAAACATTAAAGAACAAGTTTCATAAAATCTTGAACTTTACACTACAGATTCCAATGTTAGATTACCTGTGGGCTATAGTCACCTCAGTGTCCACATACATTAAGCACACAGATACAGAAGATTATATTATCTGTATTCATTTTCCAATTTTCATTGCTTAAGATTTTGAAGAAAAGAAGAGAAAATTGTCCAGACTGTCATTCAGAGAGAAAGTTTCTTAAAGTCTTGGGACACAAGGAATTCTGTCTCAAGAATTTGTTCCTCATCCCTGGGAAATGTACCAACTGCATTTCTAAGAGACACACATGGTTCTTGTAGGTAACTAGAGAATATACATCTCAGTCTTTATCAGCTGGAATAAACGGCTGCAAGGAGTAGGGAAATCAAGGGAGCGAATAAGGAAGAGGGGAACCTCAATAACGTGGATTTGCTAAAGTGGCTTTGAGCTGTCAAAAAGAAGTTGAGAAATTATTTTTGTAAAGGTTTTCAGGGTAGGGCAAGAGAAATGTTCATTTTAAATGACCCGAACCCTAGAGTCAGAAGGTAAATGAAAATGAGAAAAGAACTGAAACAAACCAAAACACAACAGACACAACATAGCTGTAAATACATAAGTATTGAAAACACAGCGATACCTTTTGTTTCATCCCTCATTTTCTTTATAAGCAAAACACAGACTTCTGTTGCACACTTTGTGCACCAACCTAACTTCAGGTTTATTACTAAGAGTGGGAACTCTCAGAAGCAAAATTTCTCAAGCATTGCCAAGATATTGGCAGGCTAGTTCATGAAAGTCGTCTTTGCTTTTTCTGTTATCCAAATTCAATGGCCAATTCTCAATGCTTTCTTACTCACCTCAGGAACACTTTCCTTGAAATATTCTCTTCACGTGGCTTCTGGGACCTCCCTTTCTCTCATTTCTTTTCTCACACTGGTGGCTCTACCTCAGTCTTCATTGCTGGACCCTTATCCTCCAGCCCTCTCAGCATCAGGCCGCTTCAGTCCTTGATCCCTTTTCTGTTTACTCACTCCTCAGTTGGTATCATCAAGCCGGAAATATCATCTGATGATGCCCCAGAATCATACCTCCAGCTCTGACCTGTTTCCTGAATGCCAGACTCCTAAATTCAGCTGCCTGCTTAGCCTATTTGGACATCTACAACATAACTCTATTTGGATATTTCATAACCTGCTCTGTACCCCTGCACCCCCACCTCTGGCCCCCACTCCAGCTTTTCTTCTCTTGGTGAACGCTAGCTCCATTCCATAGGTCGAAACACTAGCATCATTCTTGAATCCTTTTTTTCTCCCGCACACCACACTCACCCCATTAGCAATTCCTGTTGGCTTTACCATCTAAATAGATCCAGAATCCAACCACATCTCACCACCTTCACTTCTGCCATCCTTAGTTCAGGCTATTGGGCCTTACTTCCCCTACCACCAGCGCTGTCACGGGTCATTTTTGACACTTTTTTTTTTTTAAAGCTTACTCTGACTGCTGTAAACTCCATCATCTGACTCAGAACGTATCCTGAGGCCCTTACCATCATCCACTAGCTTCACATGATACGGCCCCCATCTCTTCTACTCCCCACCTCCTTGCTTACTCATTCTGCCAGCAACCCTGCCCTCACTGTTCCCAGAACATCCCAGGTCCCGCCTAACTCACGGCCTTTGTACCTGTTACCCTGCAGTCTTTTGCCTGCAGATAACAAGTGTGGCTCATTCCTCCCTCTCTCCACTGATACCGCCGCTCAATTGTCAACTTACGAAGGAGGCTTTTCCTATCCACTGGGTCTAAGAAAATCACACCTCTCTCTGTCACTCTGTCTCCTCCTTTATTTTTCTTTTTAGTGACTATCATCACCACCTGACAAATTATCTCTTGTGTATGTGTGTAATTTGTTAAGTGATGTGAAACTAATGAAACTATTTTCCTGCATATATACATATACTTTTTATTCAATGTCAAAGGAGAAAGAATGGGGGAGGGTGGATGGGAGGAAAAGAAAAGAAACTCAGTTGTAAATGGATCTGAGACGTTGGTCCTAGTGTCATGTTTTGGCTTTTCTTCAGCCCTCCCTTTTCCGGGATTGACCAAATGATGACCTACAATTTGATTCTCAAAGGAATTGAAAAAATGGATTTTCCCAGAAAGATAACAAGAAGGCCTGAGGATTTGATTCGCAGGCTTTGCAGGTGAGAATGAAAATTAAAAGCCCTAGTTCCTGGGGAATGTGTGAAGTGTTCTCATTTCTGTTTCCATGCATTTTAAAATTAGGTATAGGTTTACTTTTTGTACTTTTCTATGTAGCTAAGTCATATTTAAAGAAAGTCATTTTCTGTTTTGTACTGGGAATTTGAGTTTACTTCATGTTTCAGAATCATAGTACCTACTTCCAGTTTAAAAGAGATCCACATTTTTCAGCTCATCTTTGAGAACCGCCTTTATCTGTTAAAGGGCAAAATGAACCTTAGTTTAATAAAGGATTATCCACTTACCACCTTGTTATTTTGAGAGAAAATCAGTGGTGATGATGAAATGTTCCTAAAAGCCCTCTCAGCCTTCATTTTAAAAAACAGTACTTCCCTAGCCTTATTTTAAATTATTCTAAATTTCTGTTTACCCTTAAAAATAATTTATTGGAGAACAGAAGACTTCTGGACTTTGTGTTTTCACTTTATTTTGTCACTGTTTTCTTTTTTTTTCATATTTGAACTTTTTTTTATTTTAAATCATTACCATTGAGTAAATTTAGGATGTGAAACCTAACTGTAGGCTGCTGACAAATTTCTGCATGTTTCTAAGATTCCAGCTCAGATGTAAATGATTCTCGAAAGCTTTCTCTGGTTTCTTAGCAAAGTTGGTAAGATAGCATGCTCCTGTTCTTTTAAGCATTTATTCATAGCTCATTTAAAGCACTGGGGTACGTACGTCTATATACATACACACATGCCAGAAAAGGGCGTGTGGTTTTCATCTCCCTTTACTCAGCTGCCTAGTCTGTGGATATTGTTGAATAATGAATGAACAAATATATATATAAAAAATGTTAAATTTTAATTTAAAATTCACTGAGGCATAATTACTATAAATTGCCTTTTCAAAAAACAATTTTTTTTTTTTTTTTTTTTTTTTTTTTAGGCAAAATCCAACGGAGAGACTTGGAAATCTGAAGAATGGAATCAATGACATTAAGAGACACAGGTACATAGCTAATTCTCTGCCAGAAAAAAAAAATTATAGAAAAAAAAATGAAGCTTCTCTCAGTAGGTTACAAGGGTCCCTTTAAGGATGCTCAGTTTTTCCTTTTTCATGGTTTTCTTTTTAATTTGTGTTTTACTAGGTGCAGTTACAATAATCAGTCTCATTTCTTTACTGTTGGAAATTCACATCAAGAATGGATGAAGTTCTAAAACAAGTGACAAAATCACGTCTTTAAGTTATAGTGACTTAGCTTTTTATACACTGCTATTCTTATTTTTTTTCATATCAACTTGGACTCTATAGACGAGTTAATTTTTAATTTTGACTTTTGATTTATGAGTAAATTACAATATAATCTCTGTTGTCAATATTAAAGAGAAATCAACTGTTAAATAGTGTTTTTTTTTTTTTTAGTTTTAGTAATAATATCTATTTATTTTAAATATAATTTTCTTCTGACTAGCTCTCCAAATTTTGAAGCCTAGTGTTGTATTTTACTTTTGGGGTAAAGTGCGTTGATTTCCACAAAACCTCAAACAGTGTTTTAGCCTTATACAATAATCTAATATGCATCTCTTTGGCTCTGTGGATTTTTAAAGGTGGTCTTTAGAACCATTGGTAACTTGCATGAGTTATCCTCTTTGATGTGGTTGCATATGAGGAGTTAAAGCCTTTCAGATTTTTTTTTTTTTTTTTTTTTTTTTTTTTAGAGAGAGAATGCAAGCAGGGGAGAGGGCAGAGGGAGACAGAGAGAAAGAGAGAGAGAGAGAGAGAGAGAGAGAGAGAGAGAGAGAATCTTAAGCAGACTCTGTGCTTAGCGTGGAGCCCCATTTGGGGCTCAATTCCATGACCCTGGGATCATGACCTGAACTGAAATCAAGAGTCAGACGCTCAACTGACTGAGCCACCCATGTGCCCCCAGATTTTTTTTTAAATTGATGCCTAGCTAAATCCTGCAGTCCTCAAGATGTTTTAATTTTCCTCATGGTATACAGATATAAAATATCGCCTGTTGATAGTACTATTGATAAAAGAAAAACTAAATTTGAGAATTTCATCATTGAAAACATGTGAACTCGCTAAAGTGTTTTCTGTTCAGAAATGAAAACACCTCTCAGTATTTCATTCCTATCTGGATTTTTTTTTTTTTTTTTTTTTTTTTGTACTGAAGCAGAGGCACATAAATGCAGCATGGAAATAAAGGGAGAGAAGCTTCTGAATAGAAACACTATTCATTTTGCTTTAACAGTAGTGGTGCAGCTTCAAAAAAAAAAAAAAAATCCCCTGCTGCCAGCCCTGCTCCATCTATTCATGAACTTACTTGAAATAAAGCCATGTATTCAACATTGTAAATTCATATTGGGCCTTGCCTTAAGGGTGTGTTAGGAGGGAGGGAGGATGATACAGACTCCTCTGCACATTTAGAGACATCAAAATGCTTTTGGTATTTTATTGTTCTTTGTGATCCTTTGGATTGCCCTCCGTGTCAAGCTCCTTATTTGTCTTAGATTCCAATTTATCTTTCTTTCTCCATGCTGTTATCACAATTTCTGTTCTCATTATAAAATGACACATAAGCCCGCTATTCATATTAGGCAAACAAGTGTCCTGTCAGTTAAAGTCATTCTTCCAATATTATTGTCCTCCTTTCTCTCATTAAAGAAGTGTCTTCAGTTTTGCTCTGGGATGGTTGGGTTAACAGGCTCTGGTTTTATCTTTTATTTCTTATTTACCTGAGGCTCATTTAAATGTGGCTGTCAAATTGTGATTGGATGCACATACAAATTGGTACTAAAGGCTTTTCTCACGTCAGCGTGGTAATGAAGAATTTTGAATTTGCTTCCCTGTGGGGATTAATTTACCCACTCTTCTTAACAGGCAGGATGTTCTTTGCCGCATTAGGGTATAGTCAGAGTGCCGCACATGTGATAGAGGTCAGTAATGAGATGTACCAAATCTACACAGTGCCGTTCAGTGAGCCCCAGGAGCTCAAAGACATCATTTCATCTGATTTTTGTAGTGCTTCTTATGATACAAAGCTGAGGCAAGGGGGACCTGAAAAAGAGATCTCTCCCTGCCTTCAAGTAGGTGGGTTCTAAAACCTTCCACATGTCTCCAAGGCTTAGAGCTTCCCTACTCAGTATATTCTTGGACTTAAAAAGAATATCTTTCTGAAATTTGCCATCAGATTTTCCCACTCTTCTCTAAAGTAAAACATATGCTTTTTTCTTAGAGAACCATTCATTTTAAGTTTGTATTTAAAAACAATACAGTTTAACATGGCCTGTTGTTGGTTGTCCATTCTGAGTTAAGTCACCTGAACTAAAAATAATCAGAGTGCCTCCTTCCCCTATTTCTGAGCTAACTTATAAACTAGGCACCGATCACGTCTCCCAACACCTATCTGAAAAGAGGGATAATATATTTGTAGGGTGCAATTAAATCTTTCCTGCTATATGGGGGAATAATTTGTTTCAGGTGTCTTAATGTTACCCTTAATAGGTCTAGCCACAAAAATTACTTTCAAAGAATAGCTTCTACGAGGCTTCTAAAAATGAAGAAGCAATTTATGTGCCATTGCTGCTAATATTTTTTTGGTGAATATTTTTCCCACATGGATGCATGCTGGCACTGGCATTACTTAAAATGTGGTTGGTGTCAAAAGGCCAAGTGTTAAGTGAATGGCCACTCATGTTAAGTAAATATTGCCATAAGTCAAATTGTAACAAGTACTCAGCGAAAAATGTATAGGCTCTTTGATTCGGTAGAGTAACAGCAGTGATTTTTATTAATATTTATGGAGTAGCTTCTGGGTAGAGAGCACTGTAAAATATGTTAAAAGAAATTGTGGCAATATCTGGTGGCAAAAGAAAAGAATCCACATAACTGTGCACCTAGAAATCCCTAAAAACGGAGCCTCAGTCTATGCAAAGAAGCTGATGGGTGGATCAAGGAGAGGACTTCTGTGGTTTTGTAGCAAGAACAGAGGAAGCCATACAGTTGGGGCTGCTGTCTGACTTTCACTCTTTGATTAGTGTCTCAACAGCTTTCACTAAAATGGCCCTTTCGGTTAAGAATGGCATCTGAAATGGAATGTACCAGAGCCTTCCCTCTGTTTATAGTACTTTTTGTCTTGCTAAGCTTAGACTTGGAATGGGGAAGCCAGAGACTGAATGAAGGCCAACTCCAGGGGTGGGAAGAGATTAGAAAAGATGGAAGAGCATAGGGAGCCTGGGTGGCTTAGTCAGTTAAACATCCCACTCTTGATTTTGGCTCAGGTCATGATCTCACCATTTGCGAGTTCTAGCCCCGTGTCAGGCTCTCTGCTGTCAGTGAAGCCTGCTTGGGATTCTCTGTCTCCCTCCGTCTCTGCCCCTCCCCAGTTCACATTCTCTCTCACTCAAAAATAAATAAATGAACATTAAAAAAAAAAAGATGGAACAACATAACTTCTGGCATGGCTCACAGACAGGAGTGGGACAGCCTCCCAAAATCACCCAACCTTCATCCTCACATCTCTACCAAGGCCCTGCAGCATCACGGCCCCCTGTGGTCATGCTCCACACAGCAGCCAGAATTATCCTTTGGAAGTGTGCTTAGATTCCGTCATTTCCTTAGAACTTTCTTTTTTTTCTTCTTCCTTTTTTAAATCTTTTTTTAAGTTTATTTATTCTGAGAGAGAGAGAGAGAGAGAGAGAGAGAGACACGAGCGGGGGAGTGACATAGAGTAAAGGAGCAAGAGAATCCCAAGCAGGCTTCTCACTGACAGTGTGATGTCACTGAGAGTGACTTTTTTCCTCTTCCTACTTCGATTTGACACATTTTGTTAAGTTTGCTTTTTTAATTTATTCTGAGAGAGAAAGCAAGTGGGGATCGGGAGCAGAGAGAGAGGTAGTGAGAGAATCCCAGGCAGGCTCTGTACTGTCGGTGCATGGGGCCTGATGCAGGGCCGAAACTCACAAACCGTGAGATCATGACCTGAGCCAAGATCAAGAGTCGGACGCTTCACTGACTGAGCCATCCAGGTGCCCCTTGCTTAGAACTTTCTAATGGCTTCCCATTAAGAATAAAATCCTGATTCCATACTATGTTCTACAAGACTTACGTGGCCTGGCTTCTGGCCAGTTCTCAGATACCTTATTTTTTGTTCTAGTTTCCTCTCCATTCACCACCCCTCAGCTCATTTCCATCACTTTCTTTCATTTAGGGCCTTGCCACGAGTTTTCCCATGGATCTCCCCTCTCTTCATTCCAGCCGGTCCTAACATCCTATCTCAGTTACCCGCCACCACGTTATTCCCTTTTATCTTCTTAGTCCTTACTAGTATCTGAAATTAAGTATTAGTATTGTTTATTTGTTTTGTTTATTCCCTTGTAAACTCCTACAAAAATATAAATATCCTAAAAACAGGACCTTTGTTTGTTTGTTTGTTTGTTTTTGATGCCTGGGACCAAACTGATTTTCCATAAATTGTGCTGGCGAGCTTTTCAATAGAAAAGATCAGTGGGTATAGAAGAGTATTATTACATGTTCCTTATAAGATTCCGAGAGACAGAATACATTATTTACATCCAAGAGAAGCAAGGCCTCCTTACTTCTACTGTTGCATTTCCAACCCACCAAGTTTGATATGTGTCCTAAAGACCAGATCATTACATTTATTTATTTATTTATTTATTTATTTATTTATTTATTTTCTTCTTCTTTTTTTTTTATGTTTTTATTTACTTTTGAGAGAGAGAGAGATTGGGAGAGAGCAAAAGCAGGGGAGGGGAAGAGTGAGAGGGAGGCAGAGGATCTGGAGAGGGAGGCTGACAGCACAGAGCTTAATGCAGGGCTCAAACTCATGAACCATGAGATCATGACCTGAGCCAAAGTTGTACACTTAACTGACTGAGCCACCCAGGCACCCCCAGATAATTTTATTTTTAGATTAATGATGTGGAAGCAATAAATAAAAAGAAATTTCATCTGGCTATCAGCTTAACCTCATTACAGATTATTGTAAAATACCTTTTTATCTTGGAGCTTTTTGTATACAAATCACCAAGAGCACCACCAAGGTGGAATGATATTCTAAGACATGATAGGAAGAGGTTATGCATAAGTGTCTTCTCTTGAAGAGTCATTCAGTCATTCAACAAACATTTACTGAGCCTGGTTTGATGACTAGTCTTGCTCCTAGTGTCAGGGACACAGAAGGAAAGCAAACAGATGAAAATTCTTGTCCTCATGGAGCTAGCATTCTAGCGGGGAAGATAGGATGAACAGGATAGCTAAGTAAAGTATATAGCAGATACATCAAATAGCAGAAAACTAAAGCAGGAAGGAGGATAGGAAGTGGGGTGGGGGGGTATGGAGGTGAGATGTTACATTGGATGGTCAAAGAAGACCTCACTAAGAAAATGATCTTTGAGAAAAGACCTGACAGTGTTGAGGGAACAAACCACATGCAGATCTGGGGAAAGAACCATCTAGCTTTGAGTGCAAAGGTCTGCAAGTGGGAGCATCTCTGCCTTGTTGGAAGAACGAGGAAGAAGAGAGGAAGGAAAGTAGGACGGTGGTGAGGTGGGGTATGGGGTGGTGGTGGAAAGGGTGGTGTGCAAGGCCTTAGGGGTTACAGTGAAGTCTTGGCCTTTCACACTGAGCAAAATGGGAAGCATTGGAGAGGGGGGGGTTGAACAAAGGTCTGACGTGATGTGACTTATGTTTTAAATGATCACACTTGCTGCTCAGTGATTTCCTGTGGACAAAAGCAGGAAGACCTCTTGGGAAGTTATTGCAATAACACAGGTGAGGAATAGTAATGGCTTGGCCCATGCTGGTAGAGTGAAGGTGATGAGAATTTTTCACATTCTGAATTCAGATAGATTTTGAAGGTAACACTGACAAGATTTGCATTTGGACTGAGGTAGAGATGAGAGAAAGGATAAGTCCAAGGTCTTTGGTTGGAGCAACTGGAAGAGTTGAGGCCAGCTCGTTGGGGGAACATTTGGACCTCCAGTGTGGGCCTGCTAGATGCTAGATGCGGGTTAGACACCTGCTTAGGAGATGGGGAATAGCAGCTGTAGCTATTAGCCTGGGAAGCAATGGAGAGCTCTTGATTGGAAATAGAAATGGTTAACCAGTGTATAAATGCTGTCCAAAGCTATAAGACTGAATGAGTTTACCCAGGAAACGAGGGTAGTTGAAAAAAGAAGGTTCAAGGACTGAGCCCTGGAGCACACCGATTTCCTTTGGAAAGAGCAGTGGGAAAGGAGGGACAGCACCCAAAAAGGTAGGAGAATAACATGTCTTGGAAGCCAAGTGAAAACAGTATTTCAGGAAGCCTGAGTGATGAACCATGGCGAATGCTCATAGGTTAAGTAAGACAAAAACTGAGAATTGAAGAGTTCACAGGAGTGAAGGGGGTGAATGCTGATTGCATTCAGGAGAAATACAGGTGCAGTCAGGAGAAAATCGGTAAGTAGAGGGATTAGATCATTCTTCCAAGGAGTTTTCCTGTGGTCGGGGGAGAAAAATAAAGTGAAAGTTGGATGGGCACTCAGGTCAAGGGAGGGCATTTTGGGGGTGCCTGGGTGGCTCAGTTGGTTAAGCGTCTGACTCTTGATATTGGCTCAGGTCATTATTTCAGGATTCGTGAGTTTGAGCCCCACGTTGGGCTCTATGCTGACAGTGTGGAGCCTGCTTGGGACTCTCTCTCTCTCTCTCTCTCTCTCTCTCTCTCTCTCTCTCTCTCTGTCTCTCTGCCCCTCCTGTGCTGTCTCTGTCTCTGTCTCTGTCTCAAAATAAATAAATAAAATTTAAAAACAAAGGGAAGGTGTTTTTGTCGTTGGGAGAAATAAAATGCCCCCATACTGATGGGAACCATCTAGCAGGTAGACATTAAAGATTCAAGAGAGAGGACAACGGCAGATACATGCTTCTGAATAGAGACGTCTCCAGGATCAAGTACCCAGTGGAGGAGCTGAGCTGAGCTTACTGAGTTAACCCTGGTGCACCAGGGATGCAAGCACGCGGATGTGGACAGGCAGGCAGTTATGCTGGTAGGGGATTGTGGCAACTCAGTTTTTTTCAGTGAAACAGGAAGCCAGGTCACCATTTGGGAGTGAGGATGGAGGTGGGGAAGGTTTCTGGAAGTTTGAGGAGGGAGGGCCAAGTATGAATTATGAGTCTAGGGGAGTGTGACAATGGGTGGGACAACAGGGAAATCTAGACCAGTTGCTGGGCAGCATTAACTGCCCCCTTGAGGTTAGTGGGCATGGATTTAATGTGACAGCAGACTACCAGACAGACATGCATTTTTCCACCGGCCACTTGCAGCTGCACTGTCATGGGTGGGGCGAGGGCAACAGAATGGACTGACAGACACCTTGATGTGTTAAGAGTTGATCTGGCGAGTAATATTCCTCTGTACTGTTTTTACTTCTCAGGTGGTTAAATGGTTTTAATTGGGAGGGACTGAAAGCGCGGAACCTTCCATCACCTTTACAAAGAGAGGTATGGTATCTACTCTACTCCATTTGTCGTAGTTTCTGTTTTTATAAGCAGAATAGGGGTGTCTTCGTGTGTGCCACAGTTTAGATTTTTTAATCGGTTTTTAAAAGTCAGTGAAAATGTCACAGCAGTTGTGATTATAGGGACTAAGTAGTAGCATTTCTTATTTGATGGCGATTAGCTCAATTCTCAGGAACCAGTTACATATAAATCTAACTCCCCATGTCGTTGGTGTTGGTCAGACTGACAAAGGGCTCTAGAAGTATATAATATGAATCATACGTATTATTTAAAATTTTCTAGTTAGCCATAGGAAAACGAAATGGGTGAAATTAATTTTAATCACTACAGCGTATTAAAAACTTGCCGTTTTGATGTGTCATCAATATAAAATTTTAATGAGATGTCACGTTCATTTTTCCATACTGTTTTTGAAATCCCAAGTGGATTTTACAGCAATCTCACTTTGAACTAGCCACCTTCCACGTGCTCAGTCACCACCTGTGGCTGGTTGGACAGCCCAGCTCTAGAGAAAGCAGATCATCTGCTAACTCGCAAGGGGAAGAATGACTCAGGAATGATCTAGGTCAACACCCTACAGGCTCTATGCGGTGTTCTCGTTACTGGAATTTTAAAGATCTGTGACTCCCTCGTACATTTTTAGATTGACATCTCAGTGTTTTCATCACATGCTTAAATTATTGTGAAGGATGTGATTTCTAGTTTGTTGTAAATATTGACATTTTGAAGTAAAACATTCCTCCTTTAAATATATGCAATGTGATCTAAATACCAGTGAGATTTGATGCCCATCAGCCACTTAAAAAATACAGACAGCGGGGCGCCTGGGTGGCTCAGTGGGTTAAACATCTGACTCTTGATTTTGGCTCAGGTCATGATCTCATGGTTCCTGAGATGGAGCCCCGCCTTGGGCTCTGCGCTGACAGCTCAGAACCGGCTTGGGATTCTCTATTTCTGCCCCTCTCCCCCCCACCCCACCTTATGCTCTTTCTCTCTCTCTCTCTCTCTCTGTCTCTGTCTCTGTCTCTGTCTCTCGAAGTAAAAAAATATACTTAAAAAATAAAAAATACTGACAGCAATATTACATAATTCTTTTTTCTCCCTGAATTTATATTTTTATATTCCCATCTTATTTTCCCTAAAAAAAATTATTTATGTAAAAGTATTCCTATGCTTGCCAGTATTTGAGTATTCTTTAAATGCCTTTGAACTATAGTTTTCTAAATTTTAAAATCCCTGTGAAAAAACAGAAATTTCTTTGACAACATAAATATTTCTTGTGGATTCAGTTATAATTACATTTTTATAGCATTGAGTATCAATCAACAGAAATATGTTATAAAATTTTAAAGTAAGTATTTAACAAATATTTCCTGAAAAGAGAGAAATGTCACTTATTAAAAAAAATGGGATCAGGGGGTGCCTGCATGGCTCAGTAGGTTGAGCGTCCAACTCTTGATTTTGCCCGAGTCATGGGATCGGGCTCACTGGGCTCAAGATTCTCTCTCTCTCTCTCTGCCCCTCTCTCCCACTCATGCTGTGTCTCTCTCTCTGAAATTAAATAATAATAATAAAAATAACAATAATAATAAAAGAATGGGAATGGGTTCAGGGTCCACATCAATTCTATTTCTTTTTAAAATTATATTGGGTGGCTCAGTTGGTTAAACGTCTGACTTTGGCTCAGGTCATGATCTCACTGCTCATGAATTCAAGCCCCGCATGGGGTTCTGTGCTGACAGCTCAGAGCCTGGAGCCTGTTTTGGATTCTGTGTCTCCCTGTCTGTCTGCCCGTCCCCTGCTTGTGCTCTCTCTATCTCTCTATTTATCTCTTTCTCAAAAATAAATAAATACAAAAAATATTTAAAATTATATGGATATAAATGCTAAGAGCTGTGTTCACATAGATAAGTAGGAATGGAAGGTTTTATATAGCAGTGTTTCTTTGAATACCTTATGAGTGATCTCCAACCTCCTCTAAAAACACATTATGACCTTCCATAAGTAGTATTTGTACTGATTTATCAGCTGAGAGTCCAGTTGTGTACTTTTAAATTTTGTTTGCAAGCAAATAATTGAAAACCATCTGATTTGCAAAATAGTTTAATTTCAGAATCATTTCACTCTTTGAACAGGGTCAGTCATATTTTAAATTGGCCCTTTGGCATTCTGGAAACTTTATATGGGTCAATTAATCATATAAAAATCCACTTTTATAAAGTGGAAAAAGTATTTAAAAGTGGCAAATTTTGATTTTTTAAAAATATTTGCTGTTAAAATGTTTTTCAATCTGAAAAAAAAAAAGATATAATTTCTACCACTTTTTCCTTTGGATGTACCTCCTCAGGCCAGGAAGCTTCTATTGAATGTAATGCAGTGACCAGATCCATTGAGGCTCAAAAATGATAATTGGTAGGGGCGCCTGGGTGGCTCAGTTGGGTGAGCGTCCAACTTCGGCTCAGGTCACGATCTCGCGGTTCATGGGTTTGAGCCCCGCATCGGGCTCTGTGCTGACAGCTCAGAGCCTGGAGCCTGCTTTGGATTCTGTGTCTCCTTCTCTCTCTGCGCCTCCCCCGACTTGTGCTCTGTCTCTCTCTATCAAAAATAAATAAATGTAAAAAAATTTTTTTAATGATAAATGGTCATCTTTTCCTTACATGTAACTTACCAGTGGTTACAGTATAAAATCGTTGTTCAAATATAAGAAGCATTACCTGTATATAATAGCTTGCTCAGTCAACGTTCTCCTCACCTTTGGTTTAATTCTTCCTCTATTAGCTCAGTGGACCCACAGACCACAGCTACTTTGACAAGTATCCCCCTGAAAAGGGTGTGCCTCCAGATGAACTGTCAGGCTGGGATAAAGACTTCTGACAGAAGAAAAGATGATTACTGCCGATACATACAGAAGAAGAGTGTAAGGACCAATAACCCAGTAGTGACCATTTCTCTCTTTGGAGTATTATCATATCTTTTGGAAGACCATTAGGGAAGAGGAATCCCTGGCCATGAGCTGGGTGGACAATGTGGCTATGAAGGTGGTTCTGAATTATAATGTCTCATTTAGATGCTGTGAATTATTCATGTATTCTATTCTTCGCTTTTCTCAAATGCTGAAGGCTATCCTATTCCCCTCTCCACAGTCTGAACCAGTTGTGCTGATGGGGCACCATTTTCTCTGCAATCCGTTGCTCCATCCCAATCATACTTGTCTCCTTTGAATCCTAATAAGGTTTAAAAAGTGTCTTGCCTTTGAGCAACTAAGTCACGCAAATGGAAGGAAGAACAGGGGTGAGCTTTAGAAGGCTTCCCCTGTGACAGCAATTCCATGTAAGCATTACGGCATCTCAAAGTCGTGGTTTGCAGAAATCTTTGTAGTCCATACAAGCTCTTGATTTTCACCTGCATTCCACCTAAAAACATGTTAACATGTTTCTGGTGCTGGTCTGGGAAAGGCAAGTTTAAGTATTAGTGGTACCACTTCCTAACATAAATGAGTTAATTCATCCAGCCAGTAATTATATTCCATCGGGGAACTTGGAAAAAATAAAGCAAAAAATATTTTTCATTCTCCTGTGACCAGCTGTGATACCTCAGAGGCTTTTCAAAAGCCTTGTTAAAAGTAGTTATAATGTGTGATCAGGTGATGGGCCTTTGGAAAGGTTTTATCTTATATGTTAAATATTTCCCCAATCAAAGTAGAAAACGCACAGGCACAAAATCGTGAAGGCTTTTTCTTCTCATTAAATATGGAGGAGAATAATTTCTAATGGGTCAGGTTGCTGACTCTGAAACCCTGAGATATTTTGGCCAGTTCTATGAATGTTGCTGTTAATCAATCAAGAGTATAGAATAACCACAGTTAATTTTTAATGAAAGTCCCATTGACTAATGTTGATGCACTGTAATCACTGTTGCATCAATAACTTTTTAAGGAGATTTGAGTCATGGATGTGTTTATAATTTTAGATTTTTGAGGTAGGCAAGCACCTCAGGAAGTCATAGGACTTAAGTAAAAGGGACATCCAGGATGTGCCCTTCTGTCTTCTCACAACCTTCCAGATGATGAATAGACTAGTTTCAATGGCATTGGATGCCAGTGCCTAAGAAGTTTACTAGAGAATGTTTTTGTGTATCGACCAAAATCCTACCGAATGGATGGGAAGCAGACTTTCTCTGTATCTTTTTGATCTGGCAGAGTAAAAATAACATCTAAGTTCCTGCATTATTCAAGCTTCTGGTTATATTTTCACATGCTAATGTTCTATGGGAAAAGCAACCTCTACCCACTCTCCACCCATATTTTCAGCATTCAGAAAGAGTCAGCTATATGCTTCCTGAAAAGTCAAACCAGTTAAGTGAGGCCCAACCCAAGAAGGTGCATCCTTAACAAACTGAATTTCCACATTTAGAGAATCCTTTTGCTGAACCAAAGAATTTTTGTTTCCTGGAGTAGTATTTTTAAAGATTATGTATTGTACATAGACAAAGCATTTTTAATAGGATCAACATAACCTGCTTAATGAATTTCTAAGATTTTTAAGAGATTTTTATTTGCATTTGGTTTGTAAGCATTGTATGTTTTTCATGTATATATTTTTAAATTGCCCACCTATAAATGTAGAAAATTTATGCATTGGATGGATATTAGAATTATATAGTTATAATAATAATTAATATTCTCAAAGGAGATCAATAGTTGTAATTCAAAAAAGACTTACATACATACAATAAAAACCAACTGAGAGTACTACAGTTTTATTTTGCCTGTGATTGGCCATATCAGTATACAATCTCCACATTTGATTTTATTTTGTTTCCTTTACAGTACTTTATAAAGACGAAGAAATGAACCATCATATAATCCTAATAATTCCACTGTTTCCTAGCTGGGTGACCTTGGGAAACTGAGTTCACTACTTTGAGTAGAGCGCTAGCTTTCTCACCTGTAGAAGAAGGCATGGTAAAGTGGTACCTACTTTAGAGGCCTGTTTCAGGCCTTAACAAAGACACCCAAAGAGTCCTTTGCTGATATCTGTGAAATAATCAATGCTGCATAGGTGGGAGCTACTGTTACCGTCTCTGTTAGAATCAAAGGGGACTTAATAACCATTTAGTCTTGACCCTATGTATCATTGATAATCTGTATGTACAGTTGTTCCAATTAAAATCAGTATTTATCTTCTTCTTTTAAATCATGAAGTAAAGATGAAAAATTAATCCTCACCAAAATGAAGTGCTTTATTAACAGCTCACCTACATTTCTAAACTCTAATTTTTTTATGAATTAAGGACATATATGTGTATATATATTCTTAGAAAATACAGCCCATCATATTCCTGATCATTAAATCATTCTTGTTCTCTCTTTTCCAAATGCAAGGTTAAGTTTTCATTCTTGAGGCTCTTCTCTTTGGGGCCAACTTTTCACAAGTGTAGTTTCTGAATATTTTCTCTAAATGTGAAAATGTCTGGAGGGAGAAGAATATAATGATGAAAAGTAAGAGTTTTGAAGTTAAAAAGATCTGGGTTTGAATTCTAGCTCTGCCCAGATTTGTGTGAACAGTAAACCATATCTTTATTCATCTGTAACTCAGAGATATACATGTAAAGCTTTGGAGTATTGGGCCAGAATATTAATACTTGTAGGTCACTGATAATAACCATTTGGAAATAAATATATACATATATTTCTTTTGGCATAATAATAAATCCTTGTTCTTTATTGCTAGGCATTGTGCTAGGGGTATTTACATCTTTTATCTGATTCACACAAGATTCTAAAGTAATCATAAACGTACTGACTGTTGATTGCCCTCAAAGCTAGACATTGGCTTCCATGTGCATTTCATTCACAATTTCACTGTTGTGTTTTTTCCTAGCTTAGTCCCAGTTATTATGACTATATAACAACCACAATTTAGTTGCTTAGAACAACGGTCTTATTATTATCCTAGATTCCGTAGGTCAGGAATTTAAACACACAGAGAAGATGGCTTGTCTCTGAACCACAATATCTGGGACATCGGGGGGAAAGACTCATAGACTGGGGTAACTTCAATAGCCGGAACCTAGAATCACCTAAAGCCTTGTTACTCACTCCCTGGAGCCTAGGCTGAGGACACTCAAGACTAGGACTTCTGACCAGAGTGCCTGCACATGTCCTCTCCACAGCTTGGATTCCTCACATTGTGGTGTGCTTAAACTAGTCAGACTCCTTTCATGGAATCTTAGGGTTTCAAGAGCAAGTATTCCAGGAAACAAGGGAGAAGCTATATATTTTTTTATGAACCATCCCTGGAGTCACATATTCTGTTGGTGGAAACACTCAAAGCCCACTCAGATTTGATGAGAGGGAACATAGACTTCACTTCTTAATGAAGAGAGTTTTAAAGAATTTGCAAGCAATTTTAAAACCTGACACAATCCACTTTCTGGTCCCAGGTGAGTTATACTATTATATACACAAAATAAACACATTCCCTCCCAAGAGCCTCCCTAAAAATATAATTTCATTACAGCATCAGGCACAGGCTTAAGATCTAGGATCTTGTCATCTAAATCCATTCCGGTATGGATAAGGCTCCTCAGGTGTAATTCCTTGGATATATTCTTTTAGGTCAAAAAGTATGTGAACTAAGTAAACAAACCGTCTATCAGCACACTTCCAACATTGAATACTAAGACCATCAAAGGATAAGCCAACAGATACTTGCATTCAGAGAGAAGACGGGAGGCACAAAGCAGTTACGGGTCCATTGAATTCTGAAATCTGGTCTGACACATGGTACCTTTTCTCTGCTTAGGGCTCAGCCAATACTCCTGGTGAGTTGTTCTCCATGGCTCTTGGCCTCGTCTTGTAGAATCCTGGTTCTGCCTTTTGAGTCATCCTTCCTTTTGCATAAAATATGGCTGGTATTTGCAACTGAGCAGACTTCTTAGCTTGCCTGCAACTATTTGGTGGTAGACTTGACTTTTTTTTCAATTTGTCTGTCTCTGTCTCTTTATTCCAAGCTGATATGTTTCCTTTAAAAACTTTGTGCGTTTCCTCTGTTTAGATCTTTGATTCACTCCATTAGACAAATGCTATATTCACAAATCTTTCCTGTGAAGATGCTACAGGGAAAATAATTCTTAAAAGTTCTCTTTTAAAAGAGGGGGTGTGCACAGCATATACTTAACATGCTCAGAAGGCCTTTGATCCATTTGAAAGGGCCAGGTAGATAGCTTCAAAGATGGCTTTTAGTGATCACCACTATGGCATTCATATCCTTTTATAGTCCTCTCTTCTTGAGTGTTAACTGAGCCTACTGACTTCTTTCTAACAAAAAGAATAAAATAAAAAATCACTTCGAAAATCTGATTACAGAGTGACTCTACTTCTATCCTGTTCACTGCCTCTTGCTCTCCCATTTGCTTGCTCTGACGGAAACCAGCTGCCATGACCTGAGCTTCTTTATGGAAAGGTCCATGTGGCCAACAGCCAGTGAGAAAATGAGGCCCTCAGTCCCACAACCCATGATGAACTGAATCCTGCCAAAGACCACAGGAGTGAAATTGGAAGCAGATTCTCCTCCAGATGAGACTGTAACCCTGACTTACACCTTGATGTTAGCCTAGTGAGAGTCCATGAGTCAGAGTAGCCAGATAAACAACTCCCATATTCCTAACTCACAGAAACTGTGAGTTAAGAAGTGTTTGTTGTTGTTGTTGTTGTTGTTGTTGTTAATATTTTATTTATTTATTTTGAGAGAGAGAGTGCATGAGTGGGGGAAGGGGCAAAGAGAGAGAATCCCAAGCAAGCTCTGTGCTGTTAGCTCAGAGCCTTATTCAGGGCTTGAACCTACAAATTGTGAGATCATGACCTGAGCCAAAATCAACAGTTGGATGCTTAACCAACTGAGCTACCCAGGCGCCCCAGCGTTTGTTGTTTTAAACTACTAAGTTGGGAAGGAAAAATGGTCCTAAAGTGGGGAAAACGAGAACTACATGGACATAAGAAGACAAACTCAGATGCCTAAGGAAAAACTACAATTTGTAATGACAAACCAGAAATCATGAGGACAAACTGGAACCCATGTCTGTCTTTCATGGTTGCCAATTTTGTCATATGGGTGGCCTACAGGATAAGCTGCAACCTTATACCGTATACCTGGCTTGGGATTTGCAGATGTTGAAGGCTCAATCTGGCTGGAGCTGGAGGAACCAGAGACTGGCTCCTGCCTTTCACAAGTAGGTGACAGGCAGATCAGCAACAGTGCATGAGCTGCCAAAGTGGCTTGGTCTTACATGACCTCCAGAATATAAATACGGCTGCTACTCACTTTTGCGTTTCAGATCTTCGGCAGACTTCTTCTGTGGCAAAGTCTATCTCAGAACCATACAGAGAAGGTAATCCTGGGAAACACTTTGTTTCTGGCTTAGCTATCTTGACACAGTACAAAGTCACTCATTTTCAAACCTAGTAAAATATATGGTATATAATTGTTATTATTATAAGATATATTTAGTTTGAATTTTTAAGTTACGAGATTTTCTTCCTCTCTTTTGACCCAGTTGAATTATCAAAGTGTACATAGAGACAGGACACATGACCCAGTTGAAACCAGCAAAAACAATTTGTCTTCAGATGATTTATAGGGAAATTCTAAATTGAAGAAGAGCTGGAGTATTTTCAATTTTGAAAGACTTAAAACCAAGATTTTTTGTTTACTTAATTGTTGGTTACTACATTAAAAATGGTATAATGAAAAGTAACATGAATTTGTTTTGATACATAAAACTTCCTCAGTAAGGAAGTAGATATGCATTGAGAAAAGGAAGAAAAAAGGCAGAAGAAAATATGACGTGATGGAGGAAAAACACCAGCAATGCATCAATCCTGGAAACCACGTAGAGCAAATGGGGCTTCTCTCAAGGGGGATGGGAGAAAGCCAGGCGTCACACCAGAAGACAAGCTGACTATGAGTCAACTATCCAACCCTACTATTTAAAATTCAGGAGGATGCTCAGATTGCTAAATGGATCATAAAACGCAAGATCTGGAAAGTTGCCCTTTTCTATATTCTGCTTGGCCTGTCTCTTTCAAAGTCTGTGCTCAGTTTTGCATTTAGGAAGGATAGTCGAAAGATTAAAGTATGCCTAGAAATATTTAAAAATTCAATCCACGAGTCAAGGCCAAAGAAAGTAAAGAAAGACTAATGAAAATACACAAATGAATATTCTTTTTGAGAGTCCATAAGGATCAAAGGGAGTAAGGGAGATCCTCTTATTCTAATGGATAGTGACTGTGAAGAAAAATATTTCCTATATATCTTAGTTAACTCATTCAACAAATATTTATTGAGCACTGTTCCAGGCACTCCTAGATGTTGAGGATACAGCACAGAGACAAAAATCACGATCCTAATATAAACTCATACTTACTAATAATTAGGTTAACAGTGATGATCTCTAGGTGGTATGATCGTGGATATTTTTCTTCGATGTTTTCTGTTATGTATTAGATTTATACTTTATAGTAAGGAACAAAATTTACTTTAAAAAATAAATTTGAATCAGATAAGCTAGATATCAGAAAGGTCATTGAAGAAAAGGACTGTTGAACACCAACTACACATTTCACTGTGTCACATCACTTTACAGGTAGCTGACTGACATACCATGTCAGGCCTCTCCAGCATTAAGCGCCTACTTACTTAAATCTTTGAGTCAAATTTTTACAGACTCCCTTTGTTCCTTACCTCTCAATTCTGATGTATTTCCACATGTTGGGATGCAAAGTAAGCCTTCCAGTTGAGAGGGGCAGGTAATTTACTTCTTTCGATGGTTTTAGCTGTTTTTGAAAAATACAGTAAAACCTTGGATTGGGAGTAACTTGTTCTGCGAGTGTTCCGCAAGACGAGCAAACGTTTCTGATAAATGTTAACATGATAAATGAGTAATGTCTTGCAACACGAGTAGTACGTGATGTCAGATGTCACATGATCACAACTGAGCCAATGGTTCTTGAAATTTGCTGTGATATATGAGTGCTTTGGATTCCAAGAGTGTTTCCAGAACCAGTTATGCTCACAAACCAAGGTTTTACTGCTTTTGCCAGAGTTTCAATGCCTTGTTTCTCTACCTTCTCCCTTATCCATAGATAAGGCGTCTCCTGACACAAAATTCTCTCTGTTAAATGCCTATGTGTGAATCAGTTAATCAACTGATTGATTCTCAACAAGTATCTGACTGACTACTTTCTGCTAGACACTGGTGTTCAGCAGTAAACAAGATAGGATCCCTTCCATCATGAAGCATGTATTCTCATTGCAAGAGGATAACAGTAATTTATTAAACAAATGGAGCACATTACATAATTGAACTCAACATAAAGTTTGGATGTACGTGGAAAAAGTGTAAATTTTAAAAAAATGCATCTGTAGCTGATCTCATCTCCTTTGAGCTTCCACCTACTGGTTAGTGGGAGGGACGTTTCAAAAGTCTCATCTAGTTTAAAGTTAATCCAAATAATGTAAGCAGTCCCTCCAGGACAGTGGTTCTAAAATTTTGGTAGGTATCAGACTGTGATAGGAAATGATACAAAGCCTAGGCTCCATTCCACTTCCAGAAGCCTGTGCCTCTGTGGGCTTTAGTAGCTCCCCAGATGGTTCTGATAAACCAATCACCAAGTATGAGAACCATTGCTCTATAAAACGCTTAGTCTCTCTTAGGCTAAAATGCTCAAATTCTCATTTAGCCTCTCTCCTAATTTTATCCCTGACCAAAATGGAGGATGAGTCAAAGCTCTAGGGCCAGATAACTACTTGGTTACTATTTGCTTGTTGTTTGGGGCAGAAGTGTATGGCGGGGGAAGCTCATTATCTGTCCTCTCTTAGGGCTGAGACAGGCCCTAAGTCCTCCGTCGATGCTTCAGGTTCCTCTTGGTTACTGCTGGCACTAGGGGCTTTTGGGGTTTGATGATGATCCCTTCCATGTGTAGCTAAGACCTGCTTTTCAGAACTCAGTACAAAGCCACCTGCTTCCTACTAAGGTAATTCCCTCTGATAAGCTTCCCTGGCCAGACCTACAGAGTTCTAGGTTCTGTTTTTACACGGCACCCTTGTAGAAGGCAAAGGGTCTCAGGATAACTATATAGTTCTGGGCCTCATACAGTGGGCTATGCTGTGCCCCCATGGTTACTATCTGTGTTTAGCTTGTGATGAGACCCGAGTGGGGGAAAGAGGGGCTTCCTCTCCTCCCTCTTTCCTTCTACAGTCCCCACCGGGTAGAAAAGGGCAGACTTCCTGGTCTTTCTCCTCTCTCTGGACTTCCCTATATACATAAAATTCTCTGATCTTTTCCACAAAAACCTGGTCTTTTATAAGCTAAAAGAGATAGAAGAATTTAGATAATCCATTTTCAGGACCAAGCGTGCCTTTTGAATTTCAAAAGCTTAATGTTACCTAAGACTTTCTTAGTGCAACCCTAACTGGCATTAATCCTAATCAGCAGGTGGATGATTCTAGAAAGGGGCCAAGATTTATTCTCAGAAAGGCAAAAATAAGATCACATTAATAACTTAAAAGGAGAATTATTTTCCCTTTGTGAAAATGAACAGGAAACTTTCATGACAGTGATAAACTCTATTAATATAATTAAACAGGCTTATTTGACAGAGTGGGGCTGAGAAGAGGTGAGAACAGCTTTGCGGCTTTGAGTAAGTGGCAAGGAAATGCTTTCCTGGGTAGGTGACATTTGAGCTGAGACTTGAATGGTGAAAGGAAACCGCCTTGAGACAGTCTAGGAAAAAGTGTTCCGGGCAGAAAAATCAAATGCAAAAGCCATGAGGTATTAATGAATTTGGCATGGTTGAGAAAAGAAAGAAGTCTTGTAAGTTTCCAGTATAGTGAGTGCTCAGGGAGGTAGGCAGGACCAGATTGTGAGAACCTCATAGGCCACAGTAAAGAGTTGGGTTTTTATCCCAAATGAAATATGAAGCCATTTGATTTTTTTTTTCTTCTTCTTTTGGAGCACGAGAGTGACTTGATCTGATTTATGTTTTCAAAAGATCACTATGGTGGCTGTGCCATGATGGAGCGTAGACTGGGGAATAAAGGAAACAGGCAGACATGTGAGCAGGCAGTTGAATTATTCAATTCAGGGGAAAGCAAATGGACGCTGGCTTGGACCAGACTGTCACCTGGGTCAAGCACAAGGAGCAAAGGGTGGGACTGTCTGGAGAGAGGTGACAGGATTGGATGTGAGGCATGAGAGAAAGAGAAGAAGCAAGCACGGATGATTCTTGGGGTTTTCAAGGTTCTAGGTGAGTAAATATACATATACAGGTATATGTATGTGTGCATATATGTATATGTACATGTAAGTCTATGTATGTGTCTAGATATATAATGTTATTAAAAAATATCCTTTCCTCTAAGAACAGTTTTCAGACTGTGGTCTCAATTATGTTGGGTTGCTACATATTGATGATCACACTGTTCAAGGCAGAAAGAAAGGATTGACATTTTAATCACTTCCATGAAAGGTGGTGTGCCAAGTATTTGATACATGTTATCTCACTTGAAGTTTATGCCTGGGCTTTATGAAGTCATTATTTCTACTACTTTATTCGTGAGGAAACTTCTCCCTGGAGGGAAAAGAAACTAACAGACTTCAAACATTTGTTCAATGAACATTTTTAAATGACCTACCCGTGTGTGTTATATTCCTAGTTGAGGATAAGAATGGGTATCCTCATTGCCGTATACTATGGCATTAAGACCATTCACTGGAAAAATAAGTTTTAAACCCTCCTTGTTGTGTGGTCTGTTTTCTTGGTGCAAAACTAGCCTTTCATTCATTAAGTTCAATCAGATATAGCACCTGTGGCCAAAAATCTTCTCAAGCATACACTATACCAATAGGGTGTCAGTGAAAAGTAGTTAAAATATATCATGTACAAATAATGTTATTATGGTTTTAGATGGTAGAGTGTGACCAGGGTGGGGGGATTTAAACTTAGTTTTTTCTCTCTCTTCATGCCAAGTTCAACTTCTGCTGCCTTTGTGTTTTTCTTTGTAACAAAGCAGAGCTGGGGATGCCAGCTCTTCTATGCAGCTGCTCTAATAATGGCCTACAGTTGTTAGTTACATCACATCTTTCTTCTGCAAGAGTCTAAAATACCTCCCTTCTATGGGTAGACCCAACCCACAGACTCCAATGCGGCTTTCATAGCACTCCTCGGTTAGCTTTTCTGCACTTTTTTCAAACTTAAGTTCACTTCTGGGTATCCCCAGAAGGACTGGGGTATCAAATTGATCTCCTATTTTCACATAGGTGTTATTGGCACTTTTTTTTTGCTTCTATTCCTTGCATTCGTGGTGTGCAAGTATGAAAATAAATGCACAAGATAATTTTTAATGATAGCAAATATATATTCAAAAGATTGCTGACTATTCAGGAAAGTTGCCTACAGAATCATGTTTATTCTTTCCTCCAACTTCTCTATAGATGAAAAGGGCAACCTAAGGATATGTGGAAACAAATTGGAAATGCACACAAGCCAAGTCTGAAAATACAGACCAGAAGGAATGACGAGCAATATCATTTTGGTTCAAAATGATGTACTGGTAGTAAGAGAAGAAATTTATTTTCTTGTAAACTGGGGATGAGGGATAATTCCCAAAATTTGGGAATACGTGTGTAACCTCCCCCCAAAATTACTTTAGGCACTGAGGGCAGCACACATTCAGAAGAGTAAATTCTAGTATGCTTGCTAGATATTGGGTCATATCTCACACCTTCCTCTTCCACTGCCACTTGCCAGATTCTATTTATCTGTTGTTTTTTTCTACCTGAATTAAAACTCACTGCTCCTATAACTCTTTAATCAAACTCTGGGCATTCATATTTTCAACTTCTACTATATTAGAAGCTTTGGTACTTTCCACTAAACTTGTCTAAAACACTGGTCCCCATCCTTCATCCTCCAAATCTTGCTTCTCGTGTCATTTCCCTATGGAGGGGGCAAAGAGCTGTTAAACTCAACCTCCATGGCTATAGAGGCCAACTAGCTTATATAAAGGATCAAGTATAAATTCAGCACTTCCAATTTAATACTCTGTTTGGGACTTCCGTATTCTATCTCCCTTCATTCTTCACAGGTGGTCTATACAATCAAACCTTGACCACTCCATTCCTTTGGCCCATCAATTCTTTTTATTTTTTTAATTTTATTTATTTATTTATTTATTTATTTATTTATTTATTTTTAAATATGAAATTTATTGTCAAACTGGTTTCCATACAACACCCAGTGCTCATCCCAACAGGTGCCCTCCTCAATGCCCATCACCCACTTTCCCCTCCCTCCCAACCCCATCAACCCTCAGTTTCTTCTCAGTTTTTAAGAGTCGCTTATGGTTTTGGCCCATCACTTCTTACAGATGACTTTGCCTCCAACTTGATGTTAAATATCACCTGTATCACTGTGACTGCAAGTCCCTACCTTCAGACCAGACTTTTCTGCTGAATTCCTGACTAGTAGGCCTCTGATGGTATTCACCTAAATTTTCTAGTAGCCACAAACTCAGTTCAAAACTGAATGCGTCCTCATGCATCTCCATCTCTGTTCAGGTTAACACCATTTCTTGCAGGATTATTTGAGCTCTTCAGCATTGTTCCTCTTGCCTCTGGCCTAGATTTCTGTTGGTTAGCATTTGTATTTTTGTTTCGTTTAAATTCGTCTAATTTCATTTTGCTTAAAAGTGCTTCATCCAAATTAAAACTAACTTTGATGTTGAGTTAAATTTTAGATAAAGGGTCTTAAGAGTCATCCAAGACGTGCTTATTGTGTTCAAAGTAGATTAGAAAAAAAAATTAAGCACACAATGCAATAGAACTAGAACCAATAGCAGAGTAACCCCCAACTATTCAGTAGGAAGTAAGATTTGTTTTCAAAATGACTCTATAGTTTTAAAAATGATGGGCAGCCTGAGTGGCTCAGTCGGTTAAGCATCTGACTTCAGCTCAGGTCATGATCTCACGGTTCGTGGGTTCGAGCCCTGTGTCAGGCTCTGTACTGACAGCTTAGAGCCTGGAGCCTGCTTCAGGTTCTGTGTCTCCCTCTCTCTCTGCCCCTCCCCCACTCTCTCTCTGTCTCTTTGTCTCTCTCTCTCTCAAAAATAAAATTAAAACATTAAAAAAAATAAAATGACTTCAAAATATAAGATTTCATGGGGGCACCTGGGTGGCTCAGTCAGTTAAGCATCTGACTCTTGATTGCGGCTCAGGTCATAATCTCATAGTTCATGAGTTTGAGCCCCACATCAAGCTCTGTGCTGATGGCACAGAGCCGCACAGAGCCTGCTTGGGAGCTTGGGATTCTCTCTCTCTCTCTCTCTCTCTCTTTCTCTCTCTGCCCCACCCCTGCTCATGCTCACTCTCTCTCAAAATAAATAAGTAAATAAATAAACATTTAAAAAATATATATGATTTCATGGTAGAAATTAATAAGAGCATGAGCAATACATTTGAAACACCTGTGGGATATAGTTAAATAGTACCCAGAGAAAAGTGGTTATTCTTACGTGGACTTATTAAAACACTATAAGAATTGAAAATAAGTGAACTCCATATTCACCTCAAGAGGCTAGAAAAATAAAAAAAATAAATCCTACGGATTACAAGAAATTATTTTATTGATTAAAGCATTACTTAACACAAGAAAAAAACACCTTATTCCTTATTACAGGCAAAAGTTAATTTTCTTAAAAAGATCATCATAACAGGGGCACCTGGGTGGCTCAGTCAGTTAGGCTTCTGACTTCGGCTCATGATCTCGCGGTTCGTGAGTTGGAGTTAAATAAATAAATAAATAAATAAATAATAAAAAGATCATCATAACAGAAAACAAATATGTAAGATTGACCCAGGAAGAAAAAGAAAACATAAATAATGATGCCAGGACTAAGAACAGGAATAACAACAGATTTGGGTTAATGTAAATGAGAAAATAAGTTACAAAGGTAATTTCCAAGAGCATGTAAATTACTAAAAGTCAATTCCTGTAGAATTAGAATATCTGAGTAGTCGAAAATTAAATGGTAACCACTTATCTCCACAAGGCAATCAGCTCAGATAATTTAATAGTGTTCAATAGACAATTCCGATGACACTGAAATCTTTCTGTACAAAGAATTTTCCAATTCACTCTCTATAACCATGATATCCACTACACAACTGTTTTGTATATAACAACAAAAATGTGCACCAATTTTATTTACAAAAATGGATGCAAAGCCCTAAATAAGATATCATAATTCAAATCCCAAACTATATTACAAGATTCACTGTACCAGGTAGAGTTTAGCTTGTAACTATTTGGGAACGTTTTAATGGAATTTGTAAGATAAATGTATTAATGGAAAAATATATAATCATATTGATAGGCAATTTTTAAAAGATAAAATTTAGGATCCAATTGGGAAAAATCTCTTTGTAGAAGATCAGTATTTTTCAAATGAAACTGAAAAAATTGTTTCTAAAGTTGATCTGAAATAGTATATGCAAAAGAAAAGTAAAAAAATTTATAACTAAGAACCTTATTAATAATCTCATCCTTGTGAAGAATTTACAACTTCCAAGTCATTTGCATCTGAATTATTAAATTTGATTTGAAATGTAGATGGGACCCATACTGCTGCTCCCTAGATCAAGCCGCCATTCCTTGCTCTCTAATATGATACACATTTTATATATTTGCCTTACACCCATTCCCTATTTTCTGTCTTACTCCAGTACAATGTAACCTTGATGAAGACAGGCTGCTCTATCCCCAGTGTCTAGAACAGTGCTGAGCAGATGTGAACTCACAAGAATTTCTTAGATAAATGTCTGAGTTACAGATGAGGTAACCGATCCCAGCATGGTTAGATAACTTCACCTATGGTAGCAAGACTTCATTAGAACATCCATCTTTCTACTCTCTAATCCAGTATATTTTTCCAACTCCTTTTTTATCACTACGATATCCATATCATAAATTTGAATTAAGTGTGAATTTGTTTAGGTTGTTTGTTACTTTTAGATACTTTCAAGTGAACAGATTTCGTGTTTTTTTTTACACAAAAACCACAGAATTTAGAGTATAGCTTTAATCTGTTCATTTCTCACAAATAATTGCTTTTTAAAATTTTACTGCTTTTTTTTTTTTTTTTTAATCGAAGTTACAACCTAAAGAAGACCCAAGAATGTTCAAATTAGTATATTGAATAGAGGAGCACAGTAGACCAAGTCGTGTATAGATACACAAATGCTATTTTTATGAATGTAATGAGATGTAGAAAGGTTCTCGAGAAATGCCATGATTTGCAGAAAATTCAGGGGATGTCATCTTTAAATATTTATATGAAACCCTCAATATTATCCAACATTCTGACTTTCACATCAAGCTGCAAGACTCAGGCTGTCCTTGTACATTTTTGCCGAAGACTCATTATTTATCAGGGATCTAGAAAGAAAATAAGGGTATTAGATTAGTTTTCAGCTGGAACTGTATACATTAAAAGGACATCTGTAGGGATAGGTGATATTACATATTTTTTAAAGTATTGAAAATATACCTGGGACTTTTGTTTAACCTGAAATTTTCCCTAGTTCTGGAGGTCACGCATAAGGCATTCCTTTACTGTTCAGTTAAATAAGTGATTATTTTCTCAAGTTTGTCTTTTAAATGTCTCAATCATTCTCAAGCTTAATAATATAAAGGTTGACGGAACTGGAGGGTATTATGCTAAGTGAAATTAGTCAGTCAGAGAAAGACAAAAATCATATGACTTCACTCATATGAGGACTTTAGGAGACAAAACAGATGAACGCAATGGAAGGGAAACAAAAATAATATAAAAACAGGGAGGGGGACAAAACAGAAGAGACTCATAAACATGGAGAACAAAGGGTTCTGGAGGGCTTGTGGGAGGGGGGATGGACTAAATGAGTAAGGGGCATTAAGGAATATACTCCTGAAATCATTGTTGCACTATACGCTAACTAATTTAGTTAACTAACTAATTTAGTTAACTAATGTTAACTAATTTAACGTAAATTAAAAACAATAAAAATAAAATTAAAAAAATAAAAATAAATAAATGAATAAATAAATAAGAATAATATAAAGGTTGATGCAGGGGAGCTCTGTCATATTTGTTACAAACTTGAGCTGTTTAGAGGGGAACAATAGTTAAACATATTAGTATAAGTCTGTGCGGTGATATTTTCTCTGTTTCCAAATGAGGATTAGGTTGACTTGATTGATGGGAAGCCTCCTGGGGAAGCTGGGGTCATTCATTTTGTACAAGTAAAGCAAATGATCTTGAATTTTAAAAAATGGGAGTGCTCGGGTTATAGCTGCCATTCCTTGTTCTGTTTGTCTTATGTTTAGCCGTGTCTCATTTGTGTTTCTATCTGATGGCTCAAGGAAATGCAAGTGACTGCTAAAAACTGCACATTAAAAAATAAAGCATAAAAAAGAAGGGCAATTGCAAAATTTGCCACATTCTCTGTGAAAACTGACTGAAAAAATAAATAACGTGACAAAAGCACTCTTGAATATTATTTCCTGAGAAGGTTTTAATTGAGCAAGAGATGAAGAAGAATTCCATTCTGGATCCATCTGGCATTTAATCCTTTAGATAACATTAAGAGGTAAACCTATTTCTTGATTTTTTTCCCCCCTATTTCCTTTGGCAGAAATATCTGACTGAGAACAGAGATGCAGAGAATATTCTTTGTCTTTAAAAATAATAGAGATAAGGAGAGAGAGGAGAGAGAGAGACAGAGAGAGAGAGAGACAGGAGAGAATAGGAGGGGGAGAGGGAGAA
Source organism: Panthera uncia (assembly GCF_023721935.1). NCBI lineage: Eukaryota > Metazoa > Chordata > Mammalia > Carnivora > Felidae > Panthera > Panthera uncia. The sequence continues at coordinate 64,903,002 of NC_064811.1, read as the reverse complement.
GGGGGTCCAGGAACACCTAAAATGCAATTTCAAATGTTTACTGAAGAGCCTCACAAATGGATAATTAGTTCACAACAAAAGAGACAGACAAAATCCTTTGATCTCCAGTCTTGTCTAGAATTGTCCCCACTGGAAGCAAGGGCCACCTAAGAGCCGGTTCTGCACAGTGGTGGCGCCATATTCTGCTTAACCCGAGGGTCACGGGCTACGCATGAAGGCTAGGATGCACTTTAGCATGCCTTCTTCTCTGCAGGCTAATAGCTGGACTCCATCTAGTGGTCAGAGTAACAAACTGGGATTTAGCTGCTTACGTAGACCAAACCAAAGCAAAAAGATGGATGCTGTTCTTGAGATTTGACTGTTGCTGTTGTCCGAGGGTCTGAGGTGACTAAAAGAACAACAAAACACAGAGCCTCTGGGTCCTGGTATCAGATACTCTGATACCTCCTTTTATAGGTAGGAGCTTGTAGTGGCTGAAGCCCTGTAGGCCATGTAGGGTTTTTGCTCACTCTGATGGTTTTCTGAGATGCATTTTCTTGTTGTGTGACACAAGGAAGGGGGTAGAAACAGTAGTGGATGGAGTGTCGGAGAATTGTTTCTGCTATGTGACTCTGGGCGGGTCTCTGGGGCTAAATATCTGTGGGACAGTTTCCTGGTATCTAAGAGGTAAGACACAGAGCTTTCCTCCATTCATCTACTTAATAATACCTGCCAGTCCCGCGGCTGGGTGCTTTGGGGGCTCAAGGAGCTTACAACTGAAGAGCATAGATAGATAAAAGTTTAACGTATGCATCAAAAATACATTATAGAAGGTGCAAAGTTCGGTACTGGAAGACCACAAGAGAGTTCCAGACAGAGTTGTCTAACTCCTCATAGGTGGTAGGAGTGAGAGGCGACAGAGAAAGTGAATGATGCCTGTGTCTGTGACTGTCCATGTCTATATCCATGTCCATACCTACTCTCAATGTGTGCTTTCATATAAAACATATATACATATACTCATACTTGCAAAAGCCAATTTTAAAATTTCACAATCAATAAAAGACAAATGACCACCTGGAGAAAACATTTGGAACATGAACAGCAGATAAAAATTTCATATTGCTCATGTATTCTTACAAGTGAATAATTTAAAAAACAAACTCCTGGGGCGTCTGGGTGGCTCAGTCGGTTAAGCATTCGACTTCAGCTCAGGTGATGATCTCACGCTCATGGGTTTAAGCCCCACACTGGGCTCTGTGCTGACAGCTCAGAGCCTGGGGCCTGCTTTGGATTCCATGTCTCCGTTTCTCTTTGCCCCTCCCCACTTGCACTCTGTCTCTGTCTCTCTCAAAAATAAGTAAACATTAAAAAAATTAAAAAACCACAAAAAAACAAACTCCTTAGTCACAAAGTGAACAAAGGACACGAACAGGTCACTCTCAAAAAACAACTACACATGTTTAAAAAATCCATGAAAACTGTATTTAAGCTTACCAACAATTAGATAGATTAGTTCAGCCTTTAAATAATTAAATTAGTGGGGTGCCTGAATGGCTCAGTTGGTTAAACGTCAGACTCTTGGTTTCAGCTCAGGTCATGATCTCACATGATCTCTCTCTCTCTCAAAATAAGTAAATAAACATTAAAAAAAATAATTAAATTAGTTTGCATTACTGATTAATTAACTAAAGTTAATTGTTAATAACAGTAAGTTAAAATTTCTTATTAGAGCAGCAAAGTTTAAAATGGTTGAGAGTCCCTAATATTGAATGTGCTGTGGGGAGAGCAGGCTTTTATGCACTGATGATGGAAATGTACTCATTGATCTGAGTAAAGCTTAGTAATGTGAATCAACATAAAAAGATTCAATTGTTGGGGTGTATCTAAAAGAAACAACTGAATAGACAACTACACAGAAATGTATTTGTAATAATCTTCACTGTAGGATATTATATAATAGCAAAAAAGAAAAAAAAACACAGCAAATACCAACCATAATAAATAGTTTGCTATTTAGGAGTGGTAAAAATAATTGGGGTATAGCCACAAAGTACACTGTTAAATTGTAAAAAAAATTTGTGCAGATCTGCATTTATACTGTAAAAAATATTTATAATATGCTAAGGAGAAAATAGCTTACAAAAAATGTGTACAGTGTGCCACAATTTTACTGAAATAATAAACTGCATATGTACATGAATTAGCATGGAGAAATATCCAGAAAGATATAAATTAAAACATTACTAGTGATTATCTCTCAGTAGTGAAATTATATTTTCCACTTTCTTTTTATACCTTTCTCTATAGTCTGTGTGTATCCCACAATTATGATAGATTACTTTTATTATCGGATAAACCAATTAAGAAATTTTTATTGAAGATGAGAATAAAGCCTGAGCAACTGGGACAAATTTCCGTGAAAATCTCTAACTGTGCTTTCTACAATGTTTCCTAATCTGAAAGTATAATTTCCTGCTTCGGTTTATAGTACTGCAGAGGTAAATAAAGGGACTAACAAAAGAGATGTATCTTTCACAGGCCATAAAAGTTCCATTTCACTGGTGAAAAATTCTCTCTTCTCATATCCCTTAGGCACTATATTAAGTCTCCATATGGAACGAGGTAAAAGGGAAACTTGCAAAGACACAAAGACTGTCTCTGAAGGAGGCAGACTAACAAAGAGGGCTTGCATGGTCGGGACACACACCCCCTGCCTGCAGTCATCTGCCTGTGTGCTGGTGCATGTGCTGTGGTCAGAATCCAGTTGTCCCAAGTTGATGAGATGGTGATTGACATTGAGCCTAGACAAGGAGAGTGTGGGGATGGCTGAGGATGCCGGGTTCCCATGGGCTCAGTGACATCTGTAGGCCTCCTATCTCTATACTCAAGGTTCAGGTCCTGAGTGTCTCTGGCCAGATCAAGTAGAATGATTTCCACAGCTTCTCTGAGGACAGTCTTTCCTGGTCTTTACTATCGTTGTCAAACTTACTGTCTGCTGCTGCAAGGAGAGAGACATACTTGAGTTTGATTCATAGCATTCCCATTTCATGTATTTGTGATCCCTGTGCCAGTAACTGAACGCTCTAAAATTTCAATTTCCTCATCTCTGGAGCAGGGATAATACCCTTGCATCTGACTCTTGGGAAGGGTGATGTGACAATAGCACACGGCACTAGGCTTGGCACATAGTCAGGTTTCTAGAAATGGACATTAAGCCAGTTCCTGTATGTTCAAGCAAAGCAGATATTAACCCCCATTCAATATAAGTTGGATGACCGTCCAGTCTATCAAACAAGCAAGATCATTCCTGAGAGTGAAAGGCGGGGGAGTTCTTCAGTTATGCTGATGCGAGATGTGATCTGGGAGCTGACCTGGGCAAATTAAGACGGATGGCCATTCTGGTTCTTAATTTGATTCCCTTGAACTGTACAACATTCATGATGGTTAGTGCATTATTATCAGCACTAAATGTGAGTGAGTGCCTTATGGGATGGGGGCCAGGAGAATCTGATGATGCCCTGAACACATATCTATGGTGCACTTAGGTTGCATTACCGTTATTTGCTTGCGTGTCAGCGTCCCCATGGTGTGTTGTGTGACTTTACATCCCTGGTGCCTAGCATATTGTATGTGCTCAATAAATGTTGATTGAATTTATGACCAGATGCCCTGGAACTATTAGTGTCAGATGCCAGGAAATGGCTCCTACACTATCCGGGTGGTTCCTGGCTGTAAGCCCAGCTTCCTAGCAGTTGGATAATTGCACCCTGATGGTCAGCCAGAGGCAGCAACAATCATCTCCACTACCTGTTGGGTCAAGAATAAAGGTTGATGACTGCTGCTCTCCTGACGCTGTACTGGGACTTTCTGAGGGGGAAGGACCCTGGCTTTTTTGGCATTGTGTTGTCTCTCTCTGCTTTACCTGCTGAATCACCTGTTGAGTCCATTAGACCGTGAGCCCTTTGAGAGCAAGCAGCAAGATGACCTTGCTTATACTTGTATTCTCAGCTCTATAAGAGGGCACAGAGCTCAATAAATATTTGTGGGATGAAAAAATTTTGAAATGGTAATAATTAAATAGTTATGAAATAAAGAACCAAAAATTAAAAAAAAATTGGAAAGAGTTTTGTAATTTGCATATAAATTTGGAAAGTTCATTTATCTTTGGGCCTCATTTCCAATATCTACAGAATGGGAATAAAACCCTCACAGTGTGAAAAAAACATCTCACAGTGTGGCCTCAGGTATGCCAGTTGTCACCAAAATGTATAAAGTATAAGTAATATTAATAGCACAAGTCTGTAAATCATAGTGGCAATGCTAATAGCTTTGGATTCAAATGCATCAGAGTTCAAATGGAATCTATCTACCTATAATTAACTATTAGAGTTCGAACATTTTTAAAATATAATTTACTGTCAAGTTGGCTAACATACAGTGTATACAGTGTGCTCTTGGTTTTGGGGGTAGATTCCCCTGATTTATCGCTTACATACAATACCCAGTGCTCATCCCAACAAGTGCCCTCCTCAATGCCCATCACCCATTTTCCCCTCTCCTCTGCTGTCCCCCACCCATTCAGCAATAGCCAAATTATGGAAAGAGCCTAAATGTCCATCAACTGATGAATGGGTAAAGAAGATGTGGTTTTTATATACAATGGAATGCTACTTGGCAATGAGAGAGAATGAAATCCTACCATTTGCAGCAATGTGGTTGGAACTGGAGGGTATTATGCTAAGTGAAATAAGTCAGTCAGAGAAAGACAAATATATATTTTCACTCATATGTGGAACTTGAGAAACTTAACAGAAGACCATGGGTGAAGGGAAGGGGAAAAAATAGTTACAAACAGAAAGGGAGGGAGGCAAACCACAAGAGACTTTTAAATACAGAAAATGGAGTTTGAACATTAACTCGGCTTATCCAAGTCTCAGTTTCCACTGCTGTAGAGATAAAACTAGATTTTTTAAAATGTTTATTTATTTTTGAGAGAGAAAGACAGCATGTGCGTGAGGGAGGGGCAAAGAGAGAGAGGGGACAGAGGATCTGAAGCGGGCTCAGTGCTGACAGCAGAAAGCCCAATACAGGGTTCAAACTCACAAACTGTGAGACCATGACTTGAGCTGAAGTCAGATGTTTAACCGACTGAGCTACCCAAGCACCCCAAGATTAAGCTACATGTTGTGAAAGGAAATTAGTATTTTCTATTGCTTAATAAAGATATTATTACCAATATTACTATTCATATCAAAGGTTACTTTAAGGTCTTAGAATTTATGAATTTGTTTCCATTATCTACATATCTATTATCTGTAAAGTAAAAGAGTATTTTTTATTTATAAAATAAGTATTTAACATTCTTATTCACAATTAGAAAGCCAGGAAGGTTTATTAGGTTTGTATAATTGGGGATTGAGGATGAATTGATAAACACAATGTATAGAACCCAATAAATACTGAAAGTTCTTATACGGTACACAAAATACTTCCACAAGGTTCATAATGTTGGAATAAACTATGAACTGTGGGTAAGTTTTCATGCATTACTGTGGATTGCATTTATTCCTCACCATATTATTTGGGGGTTCCCATGGATGCTAAAAACCATATGTAACTCATTTACCTGGCTGATTTAAGAGGAGTTTGATAGCTTCCAAAAGTTTCCACTCTCTCTTTCCTAGCCAGAAAATCAGAATGCAGGTGCATCAGAGAGACTGGAAAGAGTTTAATGTAGATTTGTTGGGTGGGGGAGAATACTGGAAGAAACACTTTCTGTAAATGTGTGTGTGTGTGTGTGTGTGTGTGTATGTGTGTGTATGAACTCACAAGCATCTCTGTCTACACACCACACATAAGAAAGAGGTAATAGAATAGAGCCCTTCCTGCATTCAATGAAAAGACTCTGACAAAGAATCTTAACAACTTACTCTGAGCCATGGAATAGTTTCAAAGCAGGTGCTTAGACCTCTTTACTCTCTGGTCCTTAGAAGTCTCTCATTTGCAAAGTCTACTTAGTTTACTAATAAGTCCAGTTACTTACTAGTTTCTCAACCAGAACTTGTGAACACTTCTCAAACTTAACACTTTATAGATCCACATGGTATTATATTATCATCTTTATTACTTATCACTGCTCACAGTTTCCACTTATAAAATCTTACTTCAGTTATTAAATTTTTCCTCAAAACTGGTTGTAAGCAAGAATGAATAATTCAGCACTCATTTTCATTTATCCATTCATGTCTGGAGATGGGATACTGGGAAAAAACCCCAGGGCTACGTACACATTTTGGAAACATAACTAAGATGTATTTCACACATACGATCCCATCCTCAGTCCAGAAACATTAACACTTTCAGTCCGTTGACACAGACTTTTGTACGCTGGAAAGTTAAGAAATGCTTTTTAGAAAGGTTTTAGAAGAAAATAAGTGCCCCAGAAAACAGAAAGCAAGAATGTTGTCTGGGTTGTAGAGACCGAAGTTGTCCCTTCTAAAACAGAGACTCTGTGGACAAACACTCAACATTATGTGGAGAAGCAACAAGACTTGAAATTGATGCCTTTGTCTAGTTTATACCCACAACTTTCTTTTTTAGCCTTGAGAATGGCTGCCTTTCTGACGTAATTATTTTTAACTGTTTCTTACCTATTTTGATAGCAATCTATCTCAAAGGAAGGAGGACTGGTGATATATTTGTATCTTATAAAAGGGACTGTCACCTTTTTGTAAGATACAAATATATAATTTTAATAATATTGCGCTTTTTTTCCCAGAACATTTACATGGTTTTAATTAGCGCCTTTCATTTGGAAAGTCATTTGCTTGTAGAAAACATATTGAACAGAGTTATTATCAACAAGGAATTGAGATAACTTGATGGAAAACAGGATAAAATGGTTTAATAGTATTTAACTTCACCTTTCTATCTATTATAATCATCATCATTATCATCAGCTCCATCATCTATTAGGTACATGTATTCCAAATGTTCAGAAAGGGCAAAAGACCAGTTTCATGCAAAGGAGGACTTAATGAGTTAGGAATAACTGTGGAAAAATTTAATGTTATCATACAAAGTTGTTTAGAGTCAACAGAAAGGCAAGTTACAAGTGTCCTGCCAGGTAGGGCAGCCCAGCTGGGTTTGAATGGTAATTAACATCTGTATTATAAATAGCAGGTGAGTAAAACCTGTACCTTGGGCCAGGACTAATGACTTGAGGCAGCTTTTAGGTCACAGAGTGATTAACATGTAACTTTAAAGAAGTATGGATTCTAAATTACAGTTTATAATAACTTTTCACTTTTATTAGTCACAAGGGCACTCGCATCTTTCATTGATATTCAAAGCCTACATATTGGCCAGGAATCTACTTATTTGATAGTTCACCTTGTTCAGATAATGGATATAAAATAGAAAACATTTTCCTGAAGACTCAGTGAAAGTGCTTCCGTTTATCCCTTAGATCAGCACTGTCCGGGAGAAGGTTCTATGATGATGGAAATGTCCTATATCTGCCTTGTCCAATCAGATAGCCACTGGCCATGTATGGCTATTGAGCATTTGAAATGTGGTTTGTTGGACTGCGGAACTGAATTTTTATTTTTATTCAATATTAATTAATTGAAAGTTAACTAGCTACACATGGCTAATAGCTACAGTATTCGTGAAGCTTTAGATTCAAGCTCTCTTAACTCTTTTGTTGCTAAGGGCATTTTTCTGAGTGGTTTCACGCTATCAGATGCTGGACCTTTAAAACCTTGGCCAAAACTAAAACTCAAGCTTCCTGGCCTCCAAACTACTGAAGAATTTCTTATTTAGATTCCCTCCACTTGCAGCCACCAGTGTTTTGGTCAATTAATGAATAAGTTACCATCTCATCTAGGACCTCTAGTCTCTAGCAGTAGTCATGATAACAGTCTACAGATTCTCAGGGGTTCAAAACAAGCATCTTTTCTCTTTTCTCTTTCCTTTCCTTCCCTCTTTTTTTTAAGTGGATTTACAATCAAGCTAATTATTTTTCATCAGTTGTAAATATCTAGCATGTGGCTCTGTTTTTTCATGAAGTCAATAAACTTAAAAGAAGACCTTTTCAGTAAGTACATGTTCAATGTGTAGGTTCAATCATTTCATTTTTCTTTGTATCCTAATTCATATGTGTTTTCCATCATCTATATATGCCTGATAACCACTCTGGAGGCTATTCGACCTTCTCACAAATTCAAACCGTTATTCCAGAAAGCTGCAAGAGACCCGGGAAAGAATAATAATGAAGTCTAAGATTCATTAAGATCTTTTAAATTTAAAATATGACATTTTAATTTAACTCAGCAGACTCACGTTTATGTGATTTGTCCCTTGTTCTCAAAGCACTGGGTCATTTTCTTACATGTCTCAGGTGATTTGAAGCAGAATTCAGTAAAGGAGTCTGCCTGCTACTAGACAGAAATATCTCATCTTAACAGTGAGCCCTAGGTATTGGTTTTCTAACTAGAGAGACTGGCGTAGGATTTTAATATAACCTCTATAATGGTCTGCTAGGGGAAATGGGAACTGCTGACGACATTACAGGCAACTATAACTTCAAAATGCTCTCATCCCAATGTATCACAGCTGAAATTTCTCCTCGCAACATGTGGCTATCCCTTGGAAGTATTATAAAGTGAGTTTCATATTAAAGGCAGTAGAAAGCACAGCTCCAAAGGGCTCAGTTATCTCTTGCCGCACACCCCTGGCCAGGCGGGCCATCCTCTCCGGCATTATAAAATCATCCGAACGTTACTAACACCTCTGGGGTTTCTGATTCATGTTACCGACACCAGAGTGTAGGTTCTAGATTCCACACAGCGATTTTCTTACTGGTTCAATTGGCAGAATTTTGATATTGTGTCATTAATTTCTTTCATTTCTAACAAGATAATTTAATGAAATTACATATGTTGGACCCAATGTTGAAAGTATGTTCATGCACAGGTATGTCAGTGTTTATAGCGATGGAAAATCTCCAGAAAGCAGGGCTGAAGTCCTAAAAACACCAAAATGTTTCTCTTAAGTAATTCCATTTTGGGAAAAGCTCTGTCACATGGTTCTTGCACATAATTGCCTCACCTCTGGACTGCTGCATTCACATCTGGCCTGAGCCCTCATGAGGTGGGGGTTGGTTTTGACTGTAACCTGATGGCAGTTTGCCCATGTTTCAAGTCTGAAAATGTAGTTGGTTAATATTTTGAGTCAAGGGGTTGGAACATAACCATACCTCGCTCCCTGCTTCAGTGACATTGCAGTGGAGCCAGTGTGTGTGTGAGATATTGGGTATGGGCTGGGATGAAGGGAATGTGGGGGAGGAAAACACCTGCTACTCTTGGATTTTAACTTCTTCAGGACTGGATTTCTTATTGCCCTCAGAGCAGCATTTCAATGTCCCAGAAGGAAATGAGAACAAAATGAAAATCAAGTTGTTGCAAACTAAAATGGACAACATTGGGGGGGGGGGAGGAGTGGGCTTCATATTTTAACCTTGTTAGTTACAGCAGCCTCCCATCGTTTCACAGAATAGACTTCTCTCTCCTATAGGCTGCAGCTCAAATACCCAGACCACTATGGGCTTGGACTCAAGGCAGACCAAAGTTGGATTATTTTTTGCCACATCTTTTGAGGGTCCAGGAGGAAACAAGAATAATAAACAGGGCAGAAGAATTCTTACAGAATAGCTAACTGAAATGATCAGTGTATGTCATATTTGCTCCTTTTAGACTTATAATAAATGTCCATTATAATTAAAAATGTGATAGGAGACAGTTCATATGACAATTTATGTTAAGGGAGTCACTTTTACCTCATTCCCCACCTTTCCATAGTGGGGCTCCATTTCTACCCTACTTGCTAAGAAGGTACAGTGGTCGAAGACATGCCCTGCTCCATCCTCCTCTGGGGCTTCTCCCCCATGGGAAAGGAGCAGCTACCCCAAATAGTGAAAGAGTGAAAGTTGGCCATCCACCAGGTGGCTCATATTTCTTAGTAGGGCCAGGGTAAGATTTAAGATTATAATAAAAGATTATAGTCTTGTTCTTTTGGGCTCTTCACACTTAAAGGGATGTAGGGAAGGGCATAATTTCCCATTATGATAGCACTGTAGGAGTTAGGGTTAGTGATACCTGACTTCCAGTTTCCCCATACAGGGAACAAGAGTCCTGTGTACTTCCTTCTAGGAAAGTATCGAAGCAATATTTTCGGTTCCTGTCTCCATCCTTTCTTTTTAAGGCAGACAGCTTACCTGACTGATGATGGGGAAAATGGCAACATTTTCTGGGAAGAAAAATGGCAACGGTTCAGTCCCTACTTGACTTTTCCCTTTTCAGAATTATCTACTCAAAACACACCTGTTCCATCTTCCAGGACCTTAGCTCATCAGTCTCCACATCCCCTGGGACTGGCCTACAATTGGGCAGGAAGTTGAACTCAGGCAAACAGCCTCAGATCTAAACACTAACCAAAAATTTCCATTATTAAAACTTATTTTTTTTGTTCCCTGATACCTTTGCCTACTTCCTCAGTATTTCTCAGAACTCTCAGAATATTTACTTTGATGGCTTTCTTTCGGAAGAGGCATCTGAAGGAAAGTGGAAGAGAATAGGACAATCAGAGCAAGTCTACTACTGCTGGAACCCCAGCTGTGACACCAGTATGACTCTTACGTTGGTTAAATCAATTATTCTTGATGGATAAACTGGGGATAATGCTGAGACCATCCTTCCCAGTTCAAATGAGGACTCATTCGTGAAAGTGTGTAAAGTACATTTAAGATACCAAAAAAGCTAATGTTATAGAACATTTACTCTGCATTATGAATAGTTATAAGTGTTTCACATGTAATAAGTAATCCTTTCAACTCTGCAAGGTAGGCTCTGTGTTTCATTCTCATTGTACACACGAGGACACCGAAGCATGGAGACGTTTTATAACTTCTGTAAGTCCCCACAGCTAGTACTGACAGAGTTGAGATTCTGATGCAAATAATCTGGCTCCAATCCTGAGCTCGTAACTTCCGTGATGCATTCTCTTTACAAATAGCAGTAGATAAATTTGGTTTTTGTTTGTGTTTTAATTTTATTTGAATACTGTTGACACGCAATGTCACATTAGTTTTGGGTATACATCATAACGATTCGATGAGACTATACATTATGCTATGCTCACCACTGGTGCGGCTATCATCTGCCACCACACAATGCTATTACAATTCCATTGACTGTATTCTCTGTGCTGGACCTTTCCTCCCTGTGACTTATTCATTCCATAACTGGAAGCCCATGTCCCCACTGCCCTTCATCCATTTTGTCCATTCCCTCTGTCCTTCTGACAACCACCAGTCTATTCTCTGTATTTGTAAGTCTGGTTCTGCTTTTTCTGTGTTTGTTTGCTTTGTTTTTTAGATGAGTCCAGCTCTTAAAAATTATTTTTTGCTGTTAAAATGAGAAGAGGAATGCTTCAAGTATGTTTATGAAAGAGACAAGAGTCTGGCAGACACCATCACACAACAGAAGCGAGACAGAATCTGTGACCTCCTTCCAAGTTGAGGGATGGCGACCTATTTCCTCAGTTCTTTCTGATGTTCTTCCCACTTCCCCTTTCATTATTGCTCTTGTTGCTGTTTTTTCCTAAGACATGATCAGGACTGAAATGCTTAGGAGTTGTGACTAATTAAGTAAGGGTGTTTGGATCCTAGAATCTAGGGTACTAGAGCAAGAAGTGATTTTAAAGACCACCTAAGAGAAAGCTGAGGCCACCAGGAGGTGAAGAAACATAGCAAAGCACACAGGCCCAGAGCTGAGCAATGCCAGGGCTAAAGTCCGGGGTTACAGCAAGTGCAACTGGAAAATACAAATATTAGAACCCAAATTAAATTTAAAAACTCGTACTATGAGAACATCTATTTGTATGTGTGTGTGAACAAAAGAGCATGAAGAAAAGATTCGTGGATTCTTAATTTTGTGTGTTGTGAATCTAAATGTATAACCCTGTGGCATTGTGCTTTTTCTTATTGTATACTCTGGTTTTATTGGTTGATATTCACTTGAAGATAGTAACATATAGCTAACCTCCAGTTTTGAGACTGTGTACAATTTAGATACTGATGCTCTGTGTCAACAAGCACATCTCCACCAACCGTGACAGTTTTGTGCAATATGAGCTAATCCTTGGTAATACTAAATAATTTTTAGGAGGATGTGGATTTGTGCTCAAAGTTCTTATTCTCCACCCCAATCTCCACCACATCTTCTAATAGCCACAAAGACCAATCGTAAGAGATTTTTCAAGGCAATCCTCTGGCACAAATACCGAATCAACCTATTACAATAGCAACTCCTTTGCAAGTCCCTCTTAGTCACAGAACTGACCACCTTGATGGTATGATAACCCAGTCAATATTCCTCAAAGGCATTTGTCATCCTGGTAATAACTAGCAGTACCAGGATCACACTGGAAGTCAGTTTGATCTCAAAGACCATGTTCTTTCCATAATGTTACAAAGGGCTCTAAATACCAATTTTTCCAGTAGTTTGTTGTATGGCCCCGGGAATTCTCAGAAGTTCAGTATATTGTCTTCACGATTCTTTTTGGTTACAATTTACAGACACTGGCTCAGTTCTGCTTCAGAAGAGTGAGCATTTTATGGAGTTTGTAGGAATATCTCATATAATCCAAGGACAGGAAGTACAGTTTATGAGCGACGAGAACAGAAGCCATAATATCATCAGGAAACAAGGCAGCTACTCTCCTTACTCTGTGAAACTCCATGCTTAATCTGTGCCTATTTTTTTTTCTCTGAACACTGGGTTTTAAACTTTTTCATGTGCCTGGTGCAAAAGAGTTACAACCCTCTTCGGCAGCATTGCTGCTAAATATCCTCCCAGCTTTACCAATATTGTTTCAGCTTTTGTTCCATGACCATATTTGTCGTGTGTCAAGGAACCCATCCCTGTTGATGGCAGCCAGATTTTAAAGGAGGGCATAATCAGTAGACATCTAAATAGGTATAAACTATAGTATATCTATATTTCCCTCTTTGGGAAATGAGAAGACTCGATTTGATAATAATAATAATAGTAATAATTGATAGTAACTAAGTCTTTATTCTATTTCAGGCACTTGGCAAAATAATTTACACATCTTATCTTATTGCATCTTGTAACAACCTTATGGGGCAGGAAGTTTATGCCCCATTTTAAAGGTTTATTATTTTTGAGAAAGAGAGAGAGAGAGGGCATGAGCAGTGGCAGAGCAGAGACGGTGGCACAGAGGATCTAAACCAAGCTCTGCACTGACATCAGAGAGCCCAACACGGGGCTCAAATACATGAACTGTGAGATCATGACCTGACCAGAACAGGATGCTTAACCCTCTGAGCCACCCAGGTGCCCCATAGATAAGTTAAATGGGGCACAGATAGGTTAAGACATTTGCTCAACATGACCTCTAAAATGCCTTATAATTCCAAAATGCTATAGATTTTAGTTAAATATCACAGTCTGAATAAATCTGATATACAATGAGTGAAAATAATATGAAAATATATTTTACTTCTTGACCTCAGGTCATTCTTTTTCTTAAAGACAAAGCTAGTACGTACACAAAAATAATGCAATATAGTTTGATGATCAGATTAATTAATTTAAATACTTATCATCCCAAAGTGTACCTAGAACATGGTGATAATAAATGATGAAATACCAGGGGATCAGGCACTCAGGAAAAATATCTCCAATGAAGAAATGGGGACTTTGTGGTTAAAGAAGAAATATAAAACCAAACACAAAAGAATTCAAATTGAGTTACTCCAGTTTGGAAGACATGTTTTCACCTCCCGGGTATGTTTCTGTATTGTTCCACAATGTAATCATGCTTTGTTGACCATGGGTTATGACGCTCCATTCATGGCACCATTTGTAAATATTTAACTCTGTGCCCAACCTTTATAACCTCTTTTCAAATGCAGCACAGTTGAAAAAGTTTTACAAATGCAGTCTTTTCCAATTATAGTAGAAAAGAATGGGGAAACATTCAATTAAGTAATTTTTATTTTCATACTGTATAATGAAAAGCTCTCCATTACTGGAAGAAAATGATACAAAGTCAGCAAAGCTTATACATCAGTAGTGAAGTGCTCTGCACAGTTTCACTGCAATGTGCCCCTTTAGTGGATTTGACTAAAGAACCAAATTTCATTTTGCATGTAATAACTATAGTAAAAAGAATTTTTCTCACCATTTAAGGATGAAAATTACCATTATAGAAAGACAACAGTCATTAAATAAATTAAAAGCATCTTTAAAGTTTTCCATATATATATATATATAATATATATTTTAAATCGCCATTAACTGTACAAGCATTAAATTCTGGACTAAGACATTTACAGAAACTAGTGTGAAAAGCTGAAAAGAAGGCTTGGTTTTTAGAAAAGGGGTGGTCATTTAATTGCCTATATACTACATTAAAATACAATTCTCCAGGGGAAAAAAAGCTATACAGAGCAGTCAGATTTATCCCACATTTCTTATTTAATTTTAGACCTAATCTTATACATCAGGCGTGCATAGCTATTCTTTAAACCAACCTTGAGTCAACAAGAAGTCAATATCCAGATACTAGTTATTTGTTAGCGCAGAGAAAAGTGAAAGGAGAAAGACTAAACTGAATAATGTAATTATAGAACGAAATTATGGAAGACTGATAATTGTATTATACACATAGAATTGTCTATAAAAATATTAAACAGGCGACAAGAGGGTTTTTTTTCAGAAATAAGATAAAAACATCTATGTTAAGTGAATAAATGATCATCAGTTAATATATAGCTAGGTGAATGTAAAAATGTATCTGGAGTATTACAGTCCTGAGATCTGGGGAGTCCAACCTTCAAGTTTAAATTCCACAACCCCAAATCCTGTAAATTGTATACATTATCTACACAGCTTACAATAAGATACTTTGAAAATACTATATTGACATCAGCAGCCCCTGAATTTGAGTTCAAGAGAACAGTTATTGAAAAAAAAATTCGTTTTTAAGTGACTGTGTGTGTGTGTGTGTGTATGTGTGTGTGTGTCACATCTAGGAGTGGGGGTGGAATGTCAGTTTGGAAAGAGAAGCGGGGAACAGGAGAGAAGAGAGAGAGATAGGCAAAGATGCATGATTTAGGAAATGGCATTTCTAAACATAATTTCTTTTCTTACACCATTGCCATTTTTATATCAGGAGATTTATAAAAAGTCTATGTAAAAATTATGCATATACCAGTACCTAAGAAATTGTGAAATAGTCGCTTAATTTTCCAACTATTTCAAGTAAATTTTTATTAGTTAAAATATCATTTCATTTATTTCAACCCCCTCGACTGAAAAGAAATCTTCCTTTATTTTTGGGGAATAAAACTTTCCCTGTTTATGTCCTCAGCGTGGTAGTGAAATGATGGTTATGAGGCCACACAGCCATAATGACTGGTCAAAAAATATTTTGATTGCTAAGAGACTCCCAAGATGATTCATTATGTTGCAATTTTGTTATATAAGTTGCTAATTAAAATAGAATCTTAGTTATTACTCAGAAAGTTTTATTATTGAGAGATTTTCCTGGCCATTGTAGGATTTAATCTGTAGTAAGTAGGCATCAGTTAAAATTAAGAAAGGTAACAAACAGATATCTAGATAGAAGACTGAAAAGTAATGCTGGGAATGGCTAGAGATGTTGGTTGATATATCTCTAGAGAAAAAAGCTAAATTAAGAATTTCCTCATATCTACGAATAAAAAAGAGGTTTCTTTATTGAAAGATTGTATGACTAGGATATGATGGCCACACACTGGCTCACTTCTATTACATAGTTTTGCTTTCAAATTTTTGATAAAGTTTGTTTGTTTGTTTGTTTTTAAATGTTTATTTTTGAGAGAAAGAGAGAAGAAGAGAGACAGAGAGAGAGAGATGGGTGGGAGAGGGAGGGCAGAGAGGGAGACACAAAATCTGAAGCAGGCTCCAGGCTCTGAGCTGTCAGCACAGCGCCTGACGTGGGACTCGAACTCACGAACCATGAGATCATGACCTGAGTCAATGTCGGACACTTAGCCAACTGAGCCACCCAGGCACCGCTCAAATTTTTGATAAAGTTTATTAAGAGTAAGTCCCTTGCCTATCTCAGTTTGAATATTTAAAATAATGCTACCAGAATAAAAAAATTAACTCTAAGAAACCATAGTAACTCAGGCACCAGAACTTAATTTATTAGTTCTAACTAGTGTGTCTCATTCATCGAGTTCATATATACTCACACCAACTTCTGTGTCCTCCAGAAGTGTCAAAGCGCTTCTTTCATGGTAATCATCTTCAAATGGATCTCCAAAAATAAGTTAGAAATTTAGAAATATGACTTAAACCACAGGGAATTCCATACTCACCCCCAAAGGCTGAAGACTAGAATGTTCTTGCCTTTGGTTTATGAACAGAGATATTTGTAGTATTTTTAGATCTATTGGTATCATCCATTTAAGGAAGATGTGTACAAAGTAGCTCATATTCTAAAACCCAAACTTTTAGGGTCAGAAAGTTCTTCTGGCTCAACTAGTCAACCTCTTCATTTTACCAGTGAAGATGCTAAGACACACAGTTAGCACAGTGCCTTTTACAAAATAAATGCTCAGTAAATATTACATGATGAACCACGATAGGTAGCTACAGGTAGAGACAGAACAAAACCCCACGCCTTCTGATACTTCACAGCCTCTGAAATGGCTTAGTTGTCTCTCATCAGCGGAGACTCAACCAAGAGGAGGGTTGGCCACAGATAGGACATCAACAACCACCCATGGTCTGAAAACATCGTTGTCACACATGCGGATTCGGAGAGAGAGAGATTTTTGAAACATGTTTTCTAGGGCAAGGTGTAAGAGGATAGTTGTGACAAATGGAAGTGGGGAAAAAAAACACAGTGTCTATATTTGACTTCCTTTTTTTGGTGAAAAATTTTTAGTGAGCTTTGCTAAAGTAGATTTCATGGCTGAACCTTGATCCATGTGAAAAGGTGCCTGGACCTGGACGTGGCTGAAGAATGATATTCAACATGTGATGGTGATTAATCTGGTCATTTCAAGAAACCTCCAATATTCCATCCGTTTTTGAGCCTCAGGCATTTATGGATTGCTTCATAAGAAGTAAAAGCATATCAAGAGAACCGAAATTTTTCTTTAATTTAAAAAATTTAATTGAATTTTTGAATTCAATTTAAAAGAACAAATGAAGGTATTCGTGAAAAAGAAGAGGAAGTACATGTGGGTTTTTGAAAAGTGGTCTGCAGGTTCCCTTTTCTAGGAGGCAATGAAATGAAAACAACTGTAATTCAAATTAAATGGCTGGGCCAAGTGGTAACTCTCTGCATATGCTCTTGGATCACTCTGTCCTTTTTGGTAAAGTTCTTATAATTGAATGGTGCTTGCCAGAACATGAAATGGAAAACACAAAGAATCCTGTGTAGATTGAACTATAAAACCATGTTAAGCAAACCTTCCTAGAGAGGGGACAGGCACCTGGCAATGTACACACATACATATACTCTTAACACTCAGCCCACACTCTCCACTCACCTATTCATACAATTACACATGGAGGAAAAACACAGGTAAACAAGAGTCTTAACAGATTTGAAGATAAACATAAAAGTTGGTTGGGTTATTTAGCACTTGCTGAGTCACTCAGGAATCTATGGCAATAAATCTACTTCAAAATATGAAAAATTTCTATTCTCTATGAGTAGAGATAAGTGATAAGCTATTGGTGTTTTTCCAACCTATTTTCAAAGCTCCTTACAAAAATAAATCAGTGTGTCCTCTAATAGCTCTGAAAAAGAGTTTGAGTGATCATTTTTCCTTTGTGAATTTTTTAAAAAAAGAAATAAATGTCCATAGTTACGAAAATCTTGCATTTAGTTACATTCAGAGACAAACACAGTCCAGTTCTCCTTGATGGAAATCGTCAGTCTGTCTGCTCATTCTCTTTGACTATAAAAAATCTTTTGGGATGAAATGCATTGGCAGTGCAAAACAAGGGGCGGGGGAGAGTCCATTAAATAAAGTAATGATTGAATTAAGCACCCAGATGAGTTCTTTGCCAGGTTATCTGCAAGCACAAGACTCTACTGTCATATTAGGATACACTTTAAGTACCACGTTCTTATTCTCATCAAAGAATAAGATACTGAGTGAGGACATCTTTTCTGGCACACAGCAAGGCTCAGGGATTCCAGGAACGACGCCCACAGCTCTCACTATACTCTGGATGGTAGCATGGTTTGATGGCTTCAAAGACTAGAAAAGAAATGGGAGAACACATAAGTTAGGTGGAACTCCTTTCCCACTCTTCACTGTTCATCCCTAAGGTACATACGCAACGAATTCGTTTCAGCAACTTTATAACGCTCTGGCATCATTACCCGTTCATCACGATCTCCTATACCATCATCACCAACATGGTTACCATTTATTAAGTACCTGCTACATGCCAGGCATGTTATATATAGTATCTGTGATCCTTATAACAAAACTACCATTTTTAAATATTTTACAAATAAAGAAATAGTCTCAAAAAGCTTAAATGACATGTCTAAGGTCAAATAACTAGTAAGTGGTAGAGTGGGTATGTGAATCCAGTTATCTAAGCCGGAATCACTTAACTAAAAACAATTTAGTTGCCAAACAGGGGAGTAACACACTCTAGGGTGTTTTCAACAACAGGACTGCAACAAAAACCATTTGTTCTTGATTCTACGCTAGTCATAATGAACCCTAGCAAACACCCTATTTAATTAACATAGACATATTATTACCACTGCTATAGCGATATTTCTACTTTGTTGTTAAAATAAAACCAAGCACATCAAGGAGCACTGATTTATTTAGTAGTCGCCACCAGGATGAACTGGACGGTAATCACTCCACTGTAATTATTTATTCACCTCTTCTTCGGAGCACAAATTGGGGTTAAGAAGATCACCCCATTGGCCACTGGGGGTCACTGTTGCTTCATGGGTTCAGACTTCAAGGCAGTCGTGTTAGAAGTGTTCCAAGTGTGAGCCATATATATCTTCTGGGAATATTCTAGGGGGCAGAAGGTTATCTCATGGATATCAGAAGTTTGACCAAGGAAGAAAAATTTGTTCCTGAGAAAATGCCAAATGGAACCATTAACATCCATGTGAGGCAAGTGGTTTTCTTTAGAGTGCCAAACAGCTCTGCTCAGACTTGAAGGACAGTCACTTTTCCAAGCCCAGAATGTTCGGGTATTGCCAGAGTGGCATGAACTTCTTCAGGAGAGATGCCACGCTTTTCAGCATTAGTTTTCCCCAATGTCTCTCTAAGGCAGGTGAAACGAGTTTTGTTTTAAATATATTTAGAACCAGAAATTTGGTAACTTGCCAGAGATCACATGTCAATTCAGAAGTGGGATTTAGGCCAAAACTCTGGGTTTTTAATTTCAAGACTTCAAGCCATGTTTCTCATGGCTCAGAGGCACCTCTGCGTTGATATTTTAATTTCATACCCCTAAACCTCCCAGTACGGGAAACTGGAACAAGTTAAAAGGTTAAGGTACATACAAATCAAGGGAGAAGCAAATAATATAGAAAGCTGGCATACCACTAAAAAAAAAAAAGAAAGAAAGAAAAGAAAACAGATTATTTTTGTTAGACAAAGGGCAAATCTGATTTGCCTCATCCCATCTGTAAACTTTAATTAAAGAAATTATCTATACATTAGACTTTAAATTTATTGTGAAGGGGCATAAATCATTTAAAAAATGGTCTTGATGAGGTGCAACTTTTTTTTTTTACTCTTTCTTCCTAGAAACTTTAAGTATATGTTGAAAAGAGTTGTTAACTTTCACTCAATTAGCTTTGCAAAGCAAGGTATTCTCCCTTTAAGAAAAGGAAGTCTATGTTGTTCTATTTCAGGTATCTTGTGCCTTGCAGCATCGCCAAAATCTGTGTAACTGACACAAACTGTAATTGGTATTGTACCGTAGAGATCAATAACCACTGTCGTTATTTCATCAGTATTGGTAATTTCCAAAGAAAATTTTTGCAGCCATCCACTTTTCTCTATTGATTTATTCTTAAGACTCAGTGATCCAAACAGCTTATAATAATGTCCCAAAGGATTTTTTTTAAACCACAGATTTTCTGACATTATTCTGTGACTTTTTATGTCTTAATGACTCCTATAATATTTAAATTTCATAAGAAGTGGATCTATTTAAGTAGAAGAGGTCTCGAAGGATAAATACTGCTCTGCATTGCTGTTCTCCAGTGCCTGGAACAGTATATGCTCTGGGCACTGAATATTTACTAAATGGATGAAATACTTCTAAGAAATAGCTTACCCTCCATCATACCTATTTCTGTGGAAATAATTCCCATCAACAAAAATAAAAGTTTCTGTGCAAATGACCCAGAGTAGATACGGAAAATATTCATGGGTGTTTCCTAGGAAAATTCCTGTCCTTTTTTTTTTTTTTTTCTTAAGCTCTAACTCACAAATGATAGATTCAGAAACTATGAACAGTCTCTGGTGGGCTCGCTGGAATTCAGGAATGGGCCCTTGATTCTGAGTTGGTGTGTCTTATCAGACAACTTCAATTTTCTAGGGAGTTTCCCCATTTGACTCACTATGGAATCCTCTGATCAGGCTGCCATTACCAGGAATCATTATGTCATGCACAAAAGATTCATGCACTAATTGCTCATTTGAAGCACACTGCCAGTCTATAATTTCTGTTTGTTTTTGAGTTCAGATCATGCTTCTCATGACTCTCTTGATACAGCTTAATAAATTTGTCCATCGCAAGTGCAGTCTGTGTTATTTCCCTCCCTAGTCTCTGTTTTTAATGCGAGTAAAACATGACTTTAACATCAGTTGAGGTGATTTTTGCTTAGGTAACTGAGTACAGCAACATTTAGGATTTTGGGGTCATCTTTTCATGACCAGAGATTGGAATTGGAAACTCAGGAAAGTAATTTGAGGGTCTATCGCTTTGAAGTCATTAAATGTGAATTTCTTCTTGATATAGGATATTTGGCTCAACGTGTTTAGATTCTTTGCTGCCCAATTCTTTTGTCTTTGCTATCCTTGGCTTCCGCACGATTCCATGAAAAAAATAACTCCATTCCTCTAATCCTTGTTGGTTCTCTCGCATCTCGGTCAGCAACAATGGCTCAATCATTTTCATTTCATTTGAAAGCTCTGTTTTCCATCTCCGCTAAGGTGGTGAGGGGGAAGCAAAGGCATACGACTTGGCCTTAGCTATATGGGTATTTTTCATCTCATGGCAGAATTCCAGGGGTCTCTCCCTGGGAGAACAGATTGGCTGTAGGGGCTAGAAATCAGAAAAATCCATGCGGCCGTGTCTGTGAATGAAATCTGCAGTGGTCCGGCCCGCACCTGCCAAGCGGCGCCTGATGTCCTCAAGTCGAATTTGATTACAAATGCATTAGCAAGGGAGAGTGTGTCATCAGCTAAGAGCCTTCATTCCTGACCTGGGCCATGGGGTTTTGCTCCACACTCTCCCAGTCCAGCCCACATGGGTGTGATAGCCCAGAAACTATCTAATTGGAATCAGTGAAAGGGCAAAGCCTGGAATTTGGGAAAGGCAGCACACAGCTGTTCTGAATTACAGAACAGGTTGTCGACTTTTGCAGACGGAGAGCCCCGCCATATAGAGCAGGCTTTCTCGAAGGAGGCCAAAAGGAAGGAGGGCCAGCAGAGGAGTCTGGCCTGGGAGAGCTTTTCTCTGGGGCAAAATGTATATCTAAAGTCTGAAAGTTCTTTGGCGCCTCAGTTATTCCACATATGTTTGTACTGATCTGGTCAGAGACCTTATTTTCCTCTGTCGCTCCGACTGTATTTTTCTCTTAATAGCTCGCTCTGGTTACCATGTTGGAAGCTGTACTGATAATAGCAATGCTTATTAATTACCCCTAACATAGCTTCGTATTGCTTCGTGTTACCCATCCTTTTGGTTATCACACCACCTGAAAGCCACAGAGCCTGGAAGGCCGAAAGGGAACCACTAGAAAGCCTTAAAAGTTAAGCCGATTCTCACAAGGTGATGAGAGACGGAGAACTCCATGTAACAGCCAAACTTCCACTCTCAACTTGGCAAAAGGAAATCTCAGGCTCAGAGAGAAAACTCCACACTTCTCCCTGTTATGTCTCCCTGGAGTTCTGATGCCATTCCAAGTTTTGACAAATATTATGATGAGTTCAGTTGTTGCAACCAATGCTGTCCTGATTCTATTACTCTCCAAAGAAACGTTACTGGAAGAGCTTACAGGCTGTTGAACCTGCAGGGAGAATCCTATTTTAGGCTTTGTGATGTTTGAAATGGGAGTAGAAACATTTCTAAAACTTTTCCTTGTCTTACATCTTTTATTCTCTTGATCCCTTTCCCCATTTGGTCTTCCTTCAGCCCCCTCCTACATTGAACTTTCTGTTCTCCTCGGTCTCAACAATGACCTTTAATACAAATATTAATAGCAAATACTTATGGAGCGCCTACCATGTGCACGGTGTTCTACTGTTTTCTTTACCCACTGTTGTTATTATGTAGAAACTATTGTTTTTATCATGTACTATTGTACCCATTTCAAAGTTGAGAACACTAACATACAACTGACCCTTGAACAATGTAGGTTTGAACTGCATGGGTCCACATATACGTAGATTTTTTTTTATAAATTCAGTAATGCAAATGTATTTTCCCTTCCTTATGATTTTCTGAATATTTTCTTTTTTCTAGCTTACTTTATTGTTAAGAATACAATATAGAATACATGTAACATAGTAAATCCATGTTAATCTACTGTTTATGTTATTGATAAGGCTTCTGATCCACAGGTGGCTATTAGTAATTAAGTTTTGGGGGAGTTAGGACTTACTGATGGATTTTTGACTGTGCGAGACATCAGTGCTCCAAACCCCTGTGTTGTTGTTCAAGGGTCAACTATATGAGTTCTCCCCCAAACCACATTTAACCCTCAATTTTGCTACTCAAAGTGGGATTTGTGGACCAGCAGCATCAGCAACACCTAGGAGCTGCATTGGATACGCAGAATATTAGGCTATATGCCCGGAACCACTGGATCAGAACCTCCGTGTTCCCAGGCAAACTGCAGCCACATTAGAGTTAAGAAGTCCTGCTACAACCAAGCATGTACGTTTAATCATTCTGCTGCTTTAACACACTTCCCTCCTTAAACTTATCTGTTACTCTTAACTTATCCCTATAAGTTTTATTTTTAATTTTAATGTTTATTTATTTTCGAGAGAGAGAGAGCGCAAGTGGGGGAGGGGCAGAGAGAGAGGGGGACACAGAATCTGAACCAGGCTCCAGGCTCTGAGCTGTCAGCACGGAGCCCGACGTGGGGCCCAAACCCACGGACCAAGAAGTCCTGAAGCTGAAGTCAGAGGCTTAATCGACCGAGCCACCCAGGCACCCCCGCCCCCATAAGGTTTTTAAATAATTATTCTTTGCATCACTGAGAACCATCATGAAGAACTACCAAAGCAAAGGCAGGGTTTTGCATAGTCAGAGCAAGATGGAAGGGGTAAGACGGGGTAACTGTGGCAGAGCGGAGACCAGACCAGGTCTCCAGAGTGGGTAGTTGAAAACTCACTGAATAGCTCCATATTGTCATGGCTCCCTGAGTATGAAAATTTGGAGTCAGGAAGAAAAATTATTTCCCCAGGCTACATAGAAGAAACTACAGTTTACGAGTGTGAGAGATTATTTGGAAAACTCACAGACCCACTTAAAATCAGTCATCCTGGGTTCAGAGACAGATTATGAATTCATTTTGTCTCTCAATGCCACAAAGCAACCCACACTATAAAGATTCATCACTGTTAACATTCTGCATCTTTGTGGTCTGTTTTTAAATGCTATCCCGGGGCGTCTGGGTGGCTCAGTTGGTTAAGTGTCCAACTTTAGCTCGGGTCAGGATCTCATGGTTTGTGAGTTTGAGCCCCGTGTCAGGATCTGTGCTGACAGCTCAGAGCCTGGAGCCTGCCTCGGATTCTGTCTCCCTCTCTCTCTGTCCCTCCCCTACTCATGGCTTTGTCTTTCTCTTTCTCAAAAATAACTAAACATTAAAGAAAATAAAAAAAAATGCTGTCCCAATTGGCAAAAGTTTTGTTTGACAGTGATATACCCTTTATGAATATTTAGACAAGATAAGGCTGTTTATATCATAGTAAATGTATATAATTCTTATTTTGTGTTTAGATTTAAAGAACATGGAGTCGACAAAAATCCTTGGGAGAGACAAGTCTTAGAAGATGTAGAAAACTTTTTCTTCCGAGATATTCTAAGAAGAAAACGCGATTCCAATCAAGTTACTGGCCCGGAGGCTGACCTGCTTTTGTTCGGCCAGACCTTTATGCATGTGTTCCATTAAACATCCCAATGAGCATGACACTAGAACATGAACATGATAATTTAAAGATCTATAAGTAGAAGTTGCTCACTCTTTGAGGCAAAAGATTTTTTTTCTCTGTTATTATGCAACAGCAAAAGTTGATTCCCCTCAAGTTTTGAGAAAAAGAACAAAAAAACCCCATCTCTATTCTTTCTCTGAATTCTATTCCGACAGCCCCTTTTCATTGTATGTCAGAGATTCAAACTGTTATAAGCTAAGAATAGAGGTTCAGAGATAAGCCTAACTGAAGGCCAGAGGGCACCACTGTACTTTACTAACTCTAAATTCAAAGAAAATAGTCACTTGGATTTGCTGTGCAAGGCAGTGGTGGGATTGGGGAAGCTTCTGAGAATATATTCATCAGGATACTGAGTACTGATACGATACAGTGCAGTTTCCACTGATTTTGGAAGAGACACAGGTAAGCTCTGACCGGATGAAGTAAATTTTGGAAGAAGCTTATAGAGTCCACATACCCTATGTTACCTCTGTTTTTGATGTTTATTAGGGAAGCAAATGAAATAAGCATCTGGTGGATTTCATGAGGTGAGTTTACCTGGCCCAACCCTGATCCTGACTCTGGTGGGGCCAGTTCATCTCATGAGAAACTATTTGTCAAAAAGTTCTGCACAGGGCATCGATGCAATTAGTCCTTTCCCTTCCTTTTCCCCATGACATCTGGTCATTCTCTGAATATCCTCTCCAATATCAGCCTTCTGTCGTTTGCGGCTTGCTTATTGTGGGCAGATACAGATTTGCCCCCAGCTGAGTAGACCACATGGCTGATTGCACTGTGTTTGGAAGAAGCACAAAACACATATTTTACATTTTTTTCTCATGTCCTTCCTCATACCGATACAGACTTCATATCACCTTAGCAACCATTAAAGAAAAACCAAGCGTAACCATTCTTGCCTAGTACATGTCAGAAGGCAATAAATAAGTGTCCAGATGGATTTCGTAAATGAAAACACACTCTCGGTCAGTGTGTCTTTCTCCTCTATGGAAACAGGAAGTATAGGACAGAGAACAACGGCTACCTTTGGCATGGGGAACTGGCATGCTCCGGAGCAGTAATAGGCATCGAAGGATTTGGGGGAGATGATCCATTCACTCCAGCCAATATCCGCAAAGTCCACTTTAAGGTACCGCCTGGCACAATTGCGCGGTTCAATCCATTGCTTTCTTCTGGCCTTCTTCAGGGTCTGCTCATCAAACTGGAGAGTCTGGCTCTTCTGGGGGGGTCCCTTTCTCTGTTTCTTTTTGTTTTTAGTCTTCTCTGGGGCCTGAGTCTGAAGGGTCTTGTAAGGCTTTCTCTCCTCCCATACCCCATCCTCCCTATACTGATATTCTGCCCCAGGAAGCTCGTTGTTCTGCAGAGGCAGCAGGACCCCAGCCGAGCGCTTCCTTCTCCGTTCGGTAGAAAGGGCAGCCTTGATATGGCCGTCCGGTTTAGGCACAGCTCCAATGGGGAAATTCCGGTGCCTCTGCAAGCTTGATACCACACTCTCCGGCTCAGAAATGGCAGCATCGTTGGCATACACCAAGATATAAGGCTCGGGGAAGGGCAACATCTTCTTTGGCAGCTGGTGTCCTTTGGAGGTAATGTTAAATCCTATGAGGAACTCTTCATTTTCCTTGGCCCTTCTCAAGAGCTGAGTGATGTCTTTAGACAGCCAGGACCCAAGGTCTCGATGAGATTTGGTTACGTCTACTGAAAGGTGACCGAGGTGTTGACTTTGGTTTCTGTCAGATTTGAGGATCCACGCAGAGAGATCAATCAGAACGTGTTTCCTCTGAGCATGAGGTGAGCATCCTCGGGATGCTGGACAACTCAGGCTGATGTTTATTAGCTCTCCAATATAGAAATACAGTGTGGCAGATAAAATGTTTTCAGACTTGGTTAGAGAAGTCAGATTAAAGATGTGTAGTCCTTTGCTTCCAAGGGTTCCTAGGAAGGGAAAAAAAAGAAGAGTAAACAAGAGTAAACAGGAACCCTACCTGCCACCACATACAAAAAGAAACTAAAAATGAGTTAATGGCCTAAATATAAGAGCTAGAGCCATCAAATTCTTAGAAGAAAACGTACAGGTAAAATCTGCCTGGCCTTAAATTTGGCGATGGATTCTTAGATAATGACACCCAAGATATGAGCAGCAAAAGAAAAATGGATGAAGAAAATATTTTCAAATCATACACCTGACAAAATGTGGTATCCAGAACATGTAAATAATTCTTACAACTCAACATCAGAAAGTCAAAGAAACCAATAAAAAATGGCCAAAAACATCAGATAGACATTTCTCTAAAAAAGACACTTAAAGGGCCAACATGCACATGAAAAGATGCTCAACATTAGTAATCACTTAGGAAATGTAAACAAAAATCACACTGTGGTACCATTTGACATACACCAGCCTAGCTATAAGAATGAAAAACAAAATATGTATTAGCAAGGATGTGGAGAAACAGGAACACTTTACATTGCTGGTTGAAATGTAAAATGCTTCAGCTGATGTGGAAAAGTTTGACAGTTCCTCCAAAAGTTGAACATAGAGATATCATGTGAGCCCACAACTCTATTCCTTTATAGACAAAAGTAGTGAAAACAAGTATTCAAACAAGTACATGTACATGCATGTTTACAGTAACACTATTCACAATAGCCAAAGGTGGACACAGCTCAAACCTCCATCAACGAATGAATGGAAAAACAGTGTTCTATCCATGCAGTGGAATATTAGTTAGCCATAAAAAGTAATGAAGTGATACCTGCCACAATGTGGAGGAAGCTTGGAAACATTGTTAAATGAAAGAAGCCAGCTACAAAAGGTCCCATATTGTATTATTCCGTTTACATGAAATGTTCCAGAACAGCTAAATCCGTAGAGACAGGATGCAGATTGATGATTTCCGGGGGCTGGAGGCATGCAGAATGGGGGGAAACCTCTTATTGGGTAGGGGGTTTTATTCTAGAATTATAGAAATATTTTGGAATTAGGCAGACTTGGTGGTTATACAACATTGTGAAGGTATCGAATGTTGCTGAATTGTTCACTTAAAAAGTAGTTTATTTCACGTTATGTGAATTTCACCTCAATTAAACAAACAAAAACGATAATAGGAGTAATTTTAAAAGCTAGAGAAAGATTAAAGCAAGGATTCGCCGTTTTTACTGATTTGCTTTTTCCTTTCCTGAAGCACTACAAATGTGTGTAAGTTGTAACACAACAGTAAACTTACTGGTGAGAGCTGAGAGCTCTGGCTTTTCATTACGAAATTACCAAGAAATTACCTGTAAATCTGGCACAGGATTGGAATATCTTCTTATTAGTGGGAGTGTATAGCCTACTGGTTACAAGCATTGATGAGATTAGATTCACCCTGATTCAAGTCCTGACTCAGCCACTTTGGGCAAGCTAGTGTTCTCATTCATAACATAGAGATTGTGTCTACATCTACTGTCATCAGCATTAAATTAGATGTGTGTAAAGCAGTTCATAAAGCACCCAGAAAGTGTTTCTCTAACTATAATTCATTATTGTTATTAGTGTATTATGGGATTATATCTTCTTCTACCTGCCTCACAAAGTTTACAGTGCAGGATGGGGGTAGGTGAGCAAGACCATCTAACTCAATATTCAGGTAACATGTGTGGAACAATGAGCCACACATTCAAACGTGTCATAAAGAATTAACACTGTTGCGGAGCTTGCCTCGAGTTTATGACATCTCAAGAATTCAAGAGTCGAATAATTTCTTCTTTCGATGAAATTACTGACCTGGGTCAAATTGTGTTCCAATTCTTCAGAGATGAGAGTAACAGAACAAGAGATTGATTAGGAAGGGCAGAGGTTGGTTCCTTCTCTTCAGATCATCTACCAAATTAGTGGTAAGGCTGAGGTTAGACTCAAGAATGCCCAGTCCTGGGACCAGCCACCAGAGCCCAAGTCCCCCTCCGTGCACTTGTTCCATATACATACTGGTTTCAGAAACATATACGCAATCGTGAGATTATGTTCTTGATCAAAAACATATTTCAGTAAAAACAAAACATTTCTACAAAGATGTGGAAACTTAGAATGAGTTCCCTGAGTCCGCAAGCACAAGGGAAGTGCAATGGGAAACATATTTTACTCATTTTTAACACCGTGTGAAGGAAAAGGAGGAAGCTGCCATTTGTGCCCATTTGTATAATCCATGAGACCAGGATAATATTTTACAGACCTTTACAACAAAGCCATGGCATCAGGGTTGTTCAGAGACTCTAGCCTTAATTCGTACCAGTCACTGTAGCATATACTTTTACCCAAACTTCTTGTAGCAGATGGAAGTTTAAAATGGAAGGAAGAGAAGTCTCTGTTCTAAGTATGTGGCAATCGAATGGTTGCCAAACAGACACCCTGGCAGGGAAAAAACGAACTACATGGGATCTGGGTGGTAGTGTTTTAATGGGTAAAGTAATAGTGCTCCTTCGCCCAACAGTTTGCTTCAAAATGTATCCTCCTCCTGGAAAAAAAAAAAAAAAGTTCCCTCTTTCAAACTGTTTCCAGACACCTTGTGACCTGCTGTTAAGCAGCCTCCACCCCTGTGTCTAATCTTCAATATCCTCTCGTAAATGCTTCAGAATCTGTCAGGCTGCCTCTTGTGATGGCTCTCATTTTAGTTCAGTACACTATTTTGAAGTCAAAGCCCCGTGGCCCAGGCCCAGCTCCACCACACCCACTAGCTGTCCTCAGGCAAATAATCTAAGCTCTTTAAGCCTCAGTTGGCTTTGTTATTATTTATTTATTTACTTATTTATTTATTTTATTTTATTATTATTATTTTTTTTTTGACAGAGAAAGACAGGGGAAGAGAGCAAGAGACAGAGAGAGAGAGAAAGAGAATCCAAAGCAGGTGCCATGCTCAACGCGGAGCCCGACCCCCCAGCTTGATCCTACGACTCTGGGATCATGACCTGAGCCAGAATCAATAGTCCATGCTCATCCTGATTGAACCACCCAGGCGCCCTTCAGTTTGCTTATTTGTAAAAAGAGTCCAACAGCATCGACTGCAGAGGTGTGCAAATTAATTGACAGAATGCAGGCAGAGCTTGCAGCACACAGAAAATCTCAACGGATGTTAGCTAACTAGAACGGTCTGTCCAATATGGTGGTGACTGGCTATTTAAGGTTGAACGGCAATGTGCTGTTCAATGTAAAATGCACGCTGGATTTCAAAGACTTAGTACAAACATGAATGTAAAATATCACATGAATGTAAGTTTATATCGATTGCATATTAAAGGATAATATCTGGATGGATGGGGTTAAATACTGTGATAGATACTGTAATTTAAAATAAGAAATACATATATTTGGTCTTTGTCCTGTGTCTGTCACAGAGCTCCTAAAACCCTTGGAATTTCCTAGGTGATGAGAACTATACAGGTGCCTTTTGTTATGTTAACAAGGTGAATTTAGAGGACTGGTGGGGATGGGGCTGGTTGCAGGGGAACCAACCCACTGATTAGAGGGTTGGCATTTTTAGTCCTATCTCTGATTCACAAGGAAAGAGGAGCCAGAGGTTGAAGCCATCACCAAAGGCCAATGATTCAATCAATCATGCCTATATGATGAAGCCTCCATAAAAACCCAAAAGAATGGCGTTCGGAATGCTTCCAGGTTGGTGAATACATGGAGATTTGGGGAAAAGCAGTGCGCCTGGGCAAGGCATGGGATCTCCACACCCTTTCCCCCTACCTTGCCCAATGCATCTTTTCCATCTGGCTGTTTCTGAGTTGCATCCTTTTATAATAGACTGGTAATCTGGTAAACAAATACATTTCCTGAGTTCGGTGAGCTGCTCTTGCAAATTAATTGGACCCAAGGATGGGGTCATGGGAACCTCTAATATGTATGAGGCCAGTTGGTCAGAAGCACAGGTAACAACCTTGGCTTGTGACTGGCATCAGAAGTGGAGGGTGGTCTTGTGGGCTGAGCCCTTCTCCTGTGGGATCTGATGCCATCTTCAGGGAGACCGAGTTGAATTCTCAGATACCCTGCTGGTGTCTGAGAATTGCTTGCTGGTACGGGGAACTTCCTCCCCTCTCACCCACACCAGAAACTGGGTACAGAACATTTTCAATATAATCGTATGTTCTTAAAATTAATTTCACTTGTTGCTTCTCATATTTTTAAGTGTGGCCACTAGAAATTTAAAATTACATATGTGGCTCACATTTGTGGCTCAAATGAAATTTCTGCTGGACCATGGCAGTCGAGGATAACCACCACTTTTGTAGTCACATATAGTCCAAAAGGGAAGAAAAAAGGCATTTATTTCTTTCCAAGTGCAGAGAAGAACTAGGATTTTGCTAAACATGAATCCTTAAACCCGAAAGTGAACCGGGCAAAAGATTCCCTTCTTGGAATGCAACATACTTTCCTTTACCAAGAACATTAGATAAAGATAATTTTGGTGATTACTTTCTAATTTTCCCTCCAGCTGTAGCTAATTGGTTCAATCTGCAGTCAAAAGTCTAAGGTTAACAAACTGCTCCAAAATAGAGTTAAAAGAGTTAAATGGGCAGTTTAGCGACAGTGCTTTACGGCATAGCGACTCTACACATAGCTCCAGTTGTGTTATTTGGGTATCTCACATGGTCATCCACTACAGCCAACAAAGAACCAGAAGCAAAGCAAAACCAATGTTTCCGTTTAACAAACATGAGGGTGTCGAACACCTCCTAGGGACTGGATCCTGCCCTGGGTCTCAGGGCTGCACAAATGGCCGCTGCTGTCCACACTGTGGCAGGGGGGAAAAAACCGATAAGCAATAAGCAGGTAGTTAGGCCATGATGACGCCACTTGCTGTCAGAGGCGTGAACTACATTCTTGGAGTAGCACCAAGGAGGGAGCAAGTAACTTTGTGCATGTAAGGGGAAGGATACACCGGGAAGAGTTAACCTTTGAACTAGACTTTTAAGAATGAAGGGAAAAGGGGAAGTTGGGGGTGGGAAAACGGAAGGAGCACATTCTGGCAGTATGCAATACTGGAGGTATTTGCATAGCGATATTTCCAATGTTTTAAGTAGACATTTATAAAATATCCCAAATTAATCTAGATTTTTGAAGTCCTAACAGACATCTAAGCTGCCGAATTCAGAAAAGGGATGGCCAATTCACATCTAGCTCCTAACTACAGGTGCTGTATTATGCCCAGCACTCAACGTCTTTGCCATTTCTACCAGGCCAGGGGGCGCATTAGCCCTGGCTGTTCTAGATGACCTCGACTCCCTCTTTGTTCTAATAATAAGCTACAGGTCTCAGCCATTTCGCCAGAACATTTTTTGACTTCTCCAACCCATACTTTATTTTTGCCTTCTTTAACCTTAAAACATTTAATTTCTGTGCAAGTTAATGCTCCTTCCCTCCAAACGCCCCATCAAATGCTTAGTATTTACAATGGATGGAAACAGGAATAAGAGAGTCGTGCAGAGTTGCATGGAGTTGAGTGGAGAGGAATAACTAAGGAGATAAATACCTCCCTGAAAGTGGAAATAAGTGATAATATGTATTCAACCACTCTCATGCTTTTTATCTGATGGAGTTTTAAAATTAATTTAACTTTTCCAAATGAGAGTCTTCACATACTTAAGAACAGGGGTTTCGCAGTAGGCGTCTTGCTCTTCTCCCTGAGTAGTTGAGTCTTATCTACAGACACAGGTATATATGTTCAAACACCAGTAAATGAAAAATGCTAAAGTGCTCGCTTTTTCTTTTCTTCTGAACTATTCTGATACTTAGCTATCTGGAATTATTGAATTAGAACCCCAAGGTACACTTTCTGATTAATAAGAACAAACTGACACACTAATAATATAAAAAACAATGGTGGGTTTTATCAGGTGAAAAAAAACAAACAAACCAATAGTTAACGAATTTTCAGGCTGTCTGTAGTCTTCAGGTACCAGGAAGCATTAACTGCCACACCAATCTAACTATATCTAGAGTTGCATGCTTAATTCTGGATGTTCTCATTTTAACCAATTTATTGATACAGAAGAGAGTAACCAAGATGTTGACGGGTCTGGAAACTGTGTCTTACAAGTTTGAGTTGAATAAATGGAGAATACATGGTCTGAAGGAAGAAAAAAAAAATAGTTTACCAATGTTATGAAATTGTTCGCAAATACTTAAGGGGCTGAAGAGAGATTGGGGTTTTTCTTTCCAGGGTCAAAGATGAGAATGAGGTCTAAAGGTGAGAGTTGAATGGAGGCAGTATCCAGACCAATATGTAATGACTTTCTAAGTGTCTAGTACGATAGTGAGACCCTTCTGTGGGACTGAGCAAACATAAGATAGTCCTAATTCAAGACCATTGCAGGAGGATATTTTTCTGATATGGAGGGTGTGGGAGATGCACTAGATAACCTCTCAGATCCCATGCAAGGAACTGCAACAGGCTTTATTTTCAGCTCTTCCTAAGGAAATGTTTTTGACGCCAAAATATAACTACCAATAGGTGGTGCTGTTTTCTTACTGTTTTCTGGCACTGGCACAAGCTTGGATTTTCCTTGCTTGGGAACACATCAACTGCAGTCTAGTTAGGATTTGCCATTGGCATTATAATTTTTTGAATTTTCTAAAATCATCATGTCTGTGAATTTAAAAAGCCTCCAGAAGTCAGGTGAGTTTCAGCCACACGCCTCTTCGAACACCTGTCAGGGTTTTGCTGTTTCTTCCTAGAATGCCTTCATCTGCCCTGCTGTTCTTGATAATCCAGACCTGCTTTGTTAAGGCAGAGAAGCGGCACCACTCTTGAGGCACGCTTATCATGACAACCCACTCCTTCGGTTGGAATCCCGCTTCTAATACGATTTTCATCATACTGTCGCTCCTTCCTAAGACCAAGAACTCCTTAAAGGCAAGGTCACCTGTAGTAACTTTTATCAGATTCGTCAGCCCCAAGCCTAGGGCTTAACTCTAAAGCAGTACTCAGTAAATGCTGCTTTCATGAATAAACGGACCCAGTCCAGCCTATTCATTGTAGAAATTCAAAAAATGAAGCACCAGCTAGGTAACATTGATTTTGGAGAGAAGCCCAGGTCTTCTATTAACTATATAGAATTTTTTAGGGAGTTTGATAAATAGATAAAGGCAGAGGATTTATTTCTGTTTTTATCTGAAGACAAAGCACCTAAGCCTAATAAAACCAAGGACTCAGTAGGAACCTGTAACTTAGGACAGGCCGTGTTATGGCAAGGTTCAGCTCCTGTCAAGGAGTAGCTGAGGCGGTGCCCAGGGAGTGGTAAGTTCACCTTCGTGTTGGCCCACGCAGAATGTTTTCAGAGGGAATTAGGACATATAATGGAAAGCTTTCTATGTAAAGTCTGATTTTAAAACAAATAGCCTAAATGAAATCTTGATGATTAGTTAAATCCCCAGAAAGCAGGAAAAACATTGTAGTCATACAGAAAATACGTAACTAAGGACAAGTTTCTTTCCCCCCACTTCTTTCTCCAACGTACAACTGCTAGAAATGCCAGGGTGCCTAGGAAAGAGTCGCATACACCTGCAGCCACTGGCTGAGTGCTTGCGGATTACTGACTCCAGACTGCTGCTTCTCTCTGCCACCTTCAGCTCTCAGGCAAAGGCAAGATGGAGACTTTCTAAATAGAACAGAAAGTCACAGAATTTTGTTTTTCTTGCAGAGTGCCGTCAAACGACTGAGTTTTATGGGATTCCAAGACAACCATTCTCTATGTCCAAAGTAAAACATGGCCAAAGATGATATAATGTAGGTTTCTCTAGAACAGCAAAATGTTCATTAATCAGTTTATCTACTCTCAGCCTCTGCCCAAGGGCATTCCTAGACTGTGAGCTCTCAGAGGGCAGACCCGTGTCCTAATAAATCTTTGAATTCCTAGTACTTTGCACAGTCTGGAGTATTTATATCCTGAAAAATATTTGTCAGATGTGTTGAATGAACAACTGTGTAAACTCACCAGATTCAAAAATGTTTCCTACTTAACACCAAAATGAAAAAAAAAAAAAAACCAAACAACTTTCAAGTAGTTTCAACTTCCCAAAGTCAGCAGAAGCCCTTCTTGGGTTTACGTACCATATGGCGTTATGGTGCTTCCTTTCAGTTCATCAGGAAAAAAGCATTATTAGAACAGTTGTATATAAAGTAGAATAGCATTGCCATTTGACACGTACATAGTAAAACGCCTCATGGAAACTTCTCTCATGGCGAGTTTATTTTTAAAGGATCTTTTGCCTGGCTAATAGCTTCTCTACTATCTCTTCTTATCTAGTCCCCTGAACATCTAATTCAGCTCAACTGAAATATTTACTGAGTGCCTGCTATGTGGCAAACTACACCAGATCCTCAGAACACAAGAGTGAAATGAGATATGCTCTTTGCACTTCAGAGACTTGCTTTACACATTCCTCTTCCATATCCCCCTTCTAGCAGGTCTATTAGGCTCCCAACTCTCTGAAACTATGACAGAAGGGTAAGAAGTCTTTATTAACTTACTTGAAAGCCCACTCCAGAGAAAAGACTACCTTAAAGATGCTAATATACCTTCTAAAGTGAAAGAAGCCTGCTATTATATAAATTAATAAACCATTTGTCCACAGAAAGGTCCACTGAAAGCACCAGATGAGATCAGGTCTCACACGTGAATCAATCCTGGATTTTAGAAGCTGGTTATAAGATACTCAAAACCTTAGGGACATGAGGTTAGACAAGTATGTCTCGAACATGCATCAGAATCACCTTGATGGCTTGTTAAAATAGAGATTTCTGTGTCCCACCCCCAGAATTTAATTCAGATGGTCTTGGGTGGGCTGGAGAATATCCAACAAGTTCCCTGGTGACACTGATACAGCTAATACAGAGACCATCCTTTAGAACATTTAACCTCACTACAACAAAGTGTAGCCGTGCTCACTCAGCCATCAAGGCCAGGACAGAAATAGTACCTTCTTGAATGTGGGTTTGGGGTATTATGGATTGTATTACAAGAGGACTATCACCTGTTTATATTTACATTGCTGTTGTGTGTTACAAACAATTGCACGTGAGCCCCATTTTACGTATGTTTATGGCTTTGTGGGAAGCTAGAGAGAGACACCTTTTAAAATACTAAAATATCTCATTTATACAGAGCTTCTAAACTTTTAATGCATTTTCCCAATTGAGTTTTACCATCTGTCTGTGACACTGGCACAGTAGGTATGACTTAACCATTTGATAGTTAAAGAAACTGAGACTGGCAATGTTAGATAACTTGATTAATTAGCAATTCGACCAAGGTTAGCCTTTAGATCTCTTAACTCAGCCTCAGGTAATAGAAAAATTAAAGTACCAGGAATCTCTTCTTTGCTTGAAAACCATTTACCTTAACCCATGCCTAAGTGTAGCCGTTACACTTAATTCAAATAGTCTTTAGTTTAATTCCATGCAATATTTTAATTTTAAATTTTCTTTGAAGGAAAAGCAAATAAGATCGTATTGGGTCTCAGTTGATTTACCTGTAAAATCAGATGATTGGACAAAGAATCTTGCATTTCTACAACTATTGGATGCCTTTACTTTATAAAAGGAATATTTAAAAGAACTCAGTAGAGTAAGAAATACTTACTGAAGATGGTAACAGCGTAGCATCAGTTTGTCCCCAGATTTTATTCCTAGTGGGCCCAAATAAAATCTAGGCACTGCATTCACTGTGGTTCTGTTGCCAAGAAAAGATGGTCTGAAAGGTAAGTCCATCACTGAAGGACTCAATAAACACACTGCTCAATTAGCTCTATGACTTACATGCATAGGTGTCTGAAATAAATAAAGAGACATCTATGCCTTTAAACATATCATCCCTAAAATGTGTTTTACCGAAAGTACTGTTTCAGGTACCAATATGCTAGGACACAACCGCTGCTAATATGTGGTAGACCAGCAACTTCATGCATTTCTAAACATTCCATATATGAGCGCTCTTCAGTTACACTGTCATCATTTACTACTGTCCAAAGTAGATATTATCCTGGTATACTCGTGTCACTTGATTAATACTATGTCAGTGTTTCCATTACATAATTCTATGTTCATGGGCTCATAACCATAACAATGCACTCTGAATTGAAACTTGGCATAGGAAGTTCAAGCTGAAATTATTTGTGATGCTAAACTTATTTCCACTACCACCACTAAAATCAAGTTAGTAAGTTACTAATTACTAGGATATACACACTGAATAGATGGGAAAACCAGCCAAATTTGGAGAGAAAACTTCTGATGTTGTAGCAAAATTTCCTGGGTAGCAAATAGAAAGGATATGCAAAGTTGTTCAGTATTTTTCACTAGGCTTTTTGATGGGTACGATTTTTATTATGTCTAATAAATGCAACAAACATTGGAGATTATATAAGGGATTTGATAGGTGTCTTGAGTGTGTCTGTTTTTTTTTTTTTAGTGTCTTTCATCAAGATACTAATGGCGATACAGTTAAACAAAGTTATGTGTATAATCTCCAGTGAATTTTTCCACAAATAAAGTAGCTTTTCTTTTAAAAGCATCATACTAGCTGTGAACTAACGCAGATCAAGTCCAGAGAAGACAACAATGGAGGAGAATTCATAAAGAAACTGGGAAAATGGGAATTTAATAACAGAGAGATTCTATGATTACATTCAGAGAAGTTTAAAACATGAAAGCAGGAAGATGATATGGTGCCAGTTGGACCCAAGTCCAAAAAGTAAAAATGGAAGTTACCATCCTGACATAGGTATTAAATGGGAAATGAGAAACGAGACCGTTTTCAGTTGTGATTATTTACTTGCATTTTGCATATCTTCCTTTCCTGGGGAATTAGGAAGTGTCCGAACCACTGTTTCCCCAACTAGATATCTTAGAACCATAATTCTCTAAAATGCTCTCTCAGAGGGAAAATGATCCACTCTTAGGAGGACTCACTATCATTGAAAGGCCCTGAGATTCCCATAGCAAATACAAATGATAGTTTTTTTCCCCAAACTTATTTGACCATGGGACCCAATTTTATGTAACACCTGTTAACATCTTCCAAAGACACTTTTTATAAAATTTTCTCCTAGAAAATTAGACTGGAATATTAGAAATAATAGGTTTTGAGCTGAGCTCACTCAGTATGTTTGAAAAATTGTCTGGTAAATACAGCATGACATCCATTTCTTCTTCCATGTAAGGGGGGTTGAACTTGCTCTCTTTAAGGCCTCTTCTACATATAAACTTGTATAATTCCAAAATGCCTAAGAGCAGATTTGACATTCATGTCCCTATTTAATTTTTAGAGAGATCTAAACTGGGTCAGTCAAGTGCTCATAAATATCATTGCTTGGATAAGATATATGTGACCACCTTAATATATTCTTAATTATGTATATATTTTTAATGTATAAATATTTCCTGAGTGAATTACCTATGTAGGGGATGTTTTTCCCACTGACCCTCATGGTCTCTTGGCTTCTTTGAGTGTGTCCAACTATACTAAAAAGCCAGATTTAAATAATTTTTTTTTTCATGTAACTCATTCTCTTTCTCTTTTCCATTAGTATGGATAATCAAGAATTCATGGTATTATGGATTTTTAAATGTCAGAGATTGTAAAGCTGTCTTGCCCATTACAGTAAAAACTTCATTAAGGGCTGTCATGCATTCAAAGTAGTATGTAATTCACAGCAGCCATGTATACACCTCCCTTCTCCAGATGTACTGTTGTCTTTTGAATACAAACGTTAGATAACCCGAGTGCTCTTTAATTTCAAGCCTAGTTTCTAGGTGCCAGAAATTTTAAGGTAACTACGTTTTAATAATGTTATTATATTCCCTTGCCATTAAACCCATTAAAAGTGATGTTCTACCACTGGCCCGTGGATTTTACAAGGATGGCCCCTACTGGAATGCTCGATTTGCCCTTAACTCTATCTTTTCCAAAGGCTTACATTTTAGCCTCGCACTTCAAAATCACATCAAATGATAATCCTTTATTTTTAAATAGTTTTGGTCACAGTAGGAAAGACGCTCCCTTTCTCATTGAAGGAAAATATTCACTTTTGGGTCCGGATTCCCTCAATTTTCCAGTCTGTGTGATTTTTTTTTAAAAAGGTGACACATATTCACCGAAATGTCATCATTTTGTAGTTACATTTCATGAATTAAAGTAATGATACTTTCCTAATAAGAACATGTGTGATTTAATCACTTTTCCTAAAGAAGTTCCATTTGTGAAGAGGAAATATAAGAATAAGTGGCTATGGGAACAATGAGAAACTAATGAGCACAAAGCGTGTACCCTAAAAAATCAGGCCAGGAAAAAACCTTCTGTGAAATATTCTTCTTTTTACACACAGTAGCCACGGACAACCTAGACTAAGATTAAAATAAAAGCTGATTTCATATGCCTCTGGTGTTCCTACAAGACGGTGTATTTTTATAAATCTAAACTGCTCTGTGGTCAATAGTTTTGTAAATTACTTCTTACAAAGGAAAAGATAAAACCTATCTTTATGTAAACCCTTACACATCACAAAAAGACTTATGAGTGTTCCAAACTTACGGTTTTGGCACACCCACTGCATAGCATTGAGGGAGGAGAAAAGGGGTTAGCAGAAAGTGTATTTAGGATGAATGCCACCCACCATCAAGTAATGGTTTAAGTAGAAAGTAATCAGAGGGATACCACAGCAGCTACATTTCAACCAAAGATATTCTAGGTTTAGAACAATAAATACTTTTAATCAGGTATGTTCCAAGGAGCAAATAGGGCTCTAAGGCTATAACTCAGCCTGAATAAGCACTTGGAAAGTCTGCCTGATCAGCAGCCACTCCATATACACAGCACACCATCTGACCTTCCACTAAAATTTGTAACATCGTTGCTATAGAGAAGCCCATATGCTGTGAAACCTAAACACCATGGGCTAGAAAACATATCTGATTTATTAAAGCAGACAGCATCTTTCACCTATATCAGAACATACATCGCAAGACAAAGAGAGTTATGGAAATGTTGATATGGACAGAGGAGAGGGACACACATAAAAAGCCTTAGCACCTTCCCCAAATCGTGCCTTCTTAGAGCCAGAACTGCCTTATAATAAGGTCTTTTTAGTGTGTTAGTAACTAAACACTCTTGGAAGGGGTCCAGCATGAACCACCTCTCCAGGAGTCTCCGATGCAGTAACATGACACTTAAGCTTCCACAAAAACCAGTGTCCACGTTTGATGAATAAGTCATTAAGACAGTCTCTAGGATGCTAAAGGGATTACTTTCCTTATCAGGGCACACAGCCTTGTATATATGCTTCAAGCTGCAATTCATCATTTCAAGGGAACTTCTGGCCTCCGTATCAGAGTTTATCATTTGATGGTATGAGACCAGTGAGACTGATAAGGGGCACTGAAATTATAATGCACAGAATGAGTGGAAGCCCAAAAGTCCAAGGGGCCTGAGTTATTCAAATCCTTATCCATCTCCCACACATGGTTCACTCAGCCTAAAACAAACATACAAACAACTATGCAATAGGTGTGAATGAAGCAAACTCACAATCCACTTCCAAACCCTGTGATTCATACTAAAAAATGAAACTTGTTGATAAAAAAACATACTATATGTCTCTTGGGTGCTTTGGCTACTCCCTAGGAATATCACACACACACACACACACATACACACGCACACACACACTATCAAGATAAGAGCGACTTGAGTATCTTCGTTTACTGCCACCTGCCTTGCCCACCCAACTTCTCTCCAATTCCTGTTGTTCCCATGCTGCTCCTTCACTGAGCTCTGCTCTCAGAGTTGCACTGAAATAAACAAGGCATTCGCTGGTCTAGTCAGCTGTGAGGATAGGCTCAAGTGGCTGGCATACCAGGGAGAGGGCAGCCCTTTACACATTATGTTCATGGTTTTAAGAAGAAGGTGAAATCTGGTTCAGCTCAGACCCTAGCTAAAGACTCTGCATTAGAAAGCATAATTCACATTTATTGTAAATGTCATCATGCCTAGGAGCTCTAGAGTGTATTTACAGTGTCAACCTAGGGCTTTCCTTGATGGATGCTTTGGTTTTCCTTTTTTTCCAGGAGTCCTACATATCAAAGCTTCAGGAGATTTCTTTCTAGTGATTCTGACAGAATGGATAGAGCATGAGGCCAGGCCTCCTTACTTGAAGATTCTTGGCTATTTTTCACCGGTTCACTGAAGACAGGCTTTGCAAGTTACATTTCCCTTTATCGTGAATGTAGTGAACAAAAAAGCCTGATGCGTCTTCAAAGCATATAAACCGAGTCAGTGTCCAGGAAACTTTCCCTCAAGCTGTTAGCACAAGGGAGGCAGGCTGTTAGCATAAGTTATTCGCTTCACCACAGGGGACAGGAGAAACCTTGTTAAACCATGAATCTCAGTCCGCAGTGATCTGTGTGTTGAAAAATGGGATGAGCAGATTTTCATCGGCGGATTCCAAGAGGTGTTTACATCCACGCTGTCCATCCCCACCCCCCTCAACTCCTCCCAGGGTGGAATAGGTACAACCCCTATTTGCCCAGATGGGTTTTAAATAATCAGAACACCAGACCACCTGGTTTCGTTTGTGTGTTTGCCACCAAGGGACTATCAGATAGAAAGTGTCAAATACAGTAAACACAGAGAACTGTGCAAGTCAAGAGGGGGTGCAGGGTCTGGAGAAGCGACTGTCTAAAGGGCGAGGGGAAGGCGTCTAGTTCCAGTGTGACTTTTCTCTCTGGTGCCTCGGGTTGGCATAAAATGACAGCTGCCTTTAGGTAGACATGGCCAAAGCCCAGTCCAAGGGAATTTCCGCTGTCTGGCTTAAGAAACATCAGCACGAGGGGCC
The DNA here is from genome assembly GCF_023721935.1 of Panthera uncia. Classification (NCBI taxonomy): domain Eukaryota; kingdom Metazoa; phylum Chordata; class Mammalia; order Carnivora; family Felidae; genus Panthera; species Panthera uncia. The sequence continues at coordinate 64,861,618 of NC_064811.1, read as the reverse complement.
CCAAGAGTGCTTCAGACACCCAGCGCGGGAGGGCTCCGCTGGGCAAGGGATAGCCCCTCACCCTTTTCCAGGCAGTTCCTCCAACCCACCCCTACCTACCGGGCTGCTCAGCGCCTTTCTTCTCTCCAGATCTCCCTCTCAATTCAGGCTCTAAAACTGGGATTACTCGCTGGCGAAACGCGGGGTGTGACGGGACCGAGGGGCTCGGTGGGCGGCTGCACAGGGTGAGGGAAGGTCTCTAGGTCGCATCAGAGAGAGGAGAGCAGACAAAGAAGCTGTGTGTAAGTGTGTGTGTGTGTGTGGGGGGGTCCCAGGAGAAACCTGCGGCGGGACCGCGGAAAGGGGGCGTCTCGGGCACTCACCTGATGCTCCGGCTCGAAAGCTGCGAACTGTGTTGCCTTCGCGCAGGGGTGGGGGCCGCAGGGGCTGAGAGCCCCGCTCGGAGGACCGCTGCTCCCGTTCCGCCTCGCCCCTGCCGCCGCCGCTGTACCTGTCATAGAGCCGCAGCATGTGCTCCGACACCTTGTCGTGTGGCTGCAGCACGGGGCCGGGGCCACCACCTGCCGTGCGGTCTCCTGGCACAGCCCTGTGCGGCTCCGGGACATTGCGCGTCAGTCCCTCTCCCCGCGCCAGGCTCACGCAGAAGCAGCTTAGCCACAGGCACAGCAGCCGGAGCGCCCCAGCCATAGCGACGTCCCGGCGCCGCGCGTCCGCTCCCCGCGTGGCGGGGGGACACGCCGAGGGCGCGAGGGGCCCGCGACAGAGCCGAGGGTTGAACTTCCAATTAGCTGGGGCGAGGGCGCCGGGGGCTCCAGGCACTGCTTAAGCAGGACACCGGCAAGTCGCACTTTTTGCCCTGGCCGATTTCGGACCGGCAGGTGGGCTCTTCCCGGGCAGCCGCGCGGACCTCCCCGGGGCAGGGCGCTGCTGGAGCCGTCCTCACTGGTACGCCGAGAAAGAGCTTCAGTCGCGGCGTGTGTGGCCGGGGTGTTTTCAGGATCTGTCTCTATCCTCCCTCCCCTCTTTATCTTCCAGAACAGCCAGCCTAAGCGGCGGCGCTGGGGAAAGCACCAGCTTCGGGCGCACTGCCGGAGCCCGGGTGCGCGCAGCGGTCCGGAGGGCGCTCGATTGCCTTTTCCAGGGATTGGAGCGGCCGTGGTGCGGCAGGTCCGAGTTTTGAGTGTGTGTGTGTGTGTGTGTGTGTGTGTGTGTGTGAGAGAGAGAGAGAGAGAGAGAGAGAGAGAGAGAGAGAGAGAGAGACTACTTCGTTCTTTGGCTGATCTGTACAGTCCGCAGCCAATCTCGCCCCGTCCCTCGCAGGCAGCTTGGACCCTGCTATAGCCGGGAGAGAAGGGAAGGGGGAAGTAACCAGCAAACCAGCAGGGGGAGAGAGAGAAGAGGAAGTAGGGGTGGGGTGGTCGGGAGAGGAGGAAGAAAAGGTAGGAGGGACAGAGTATTTTTTAATCCCCTCAAGAATATTGGTTGTGGAATATTGGTTGTGTCCCGGCCTTCAAGAGGGCAGAGGAAAGCAAACTTCCTCCTGGCTTGTTTCGCCTCTGATACCAGACAAAATCAAGATGGGAACAGCATCCTTGCCTCCTTTCCTGAGCCTCTCCTTATCTAAGTTGTGGACCCTACACCTGTGCCCGGTGGCCACCTCTAACGGTCTCTCTGAGGGCTTACCCATCTACCCTTTGCATCTCTCCCCAGGAGACGAGTATGTGTGAGTCGGTGCATCTTAAAAACAAACAAGTAAACACACCACAACACACACAGTTCACCGCTTCATTCCCCTTTAAAGGGGTTTCTCTGCAGGAAGGTGGGTGAGGATGAAACACAAGTACCTCTGGGGATCCAGGAATCCAGAGCAAGCTGTTAGGGTTGCTAATTCTGAGACCTTTATTCACTCTCTCTTTTCTTGGCTGTAAAATGGAGGTTGCACTATTAGTTAACATTTTACCCCATACTTCTCATGCCCTAAGCACTCGTTGTTCTTTATATTGCACCTGTATTGTTTTAAAGCACTCTCTACCCCCAATGCAAGGCTCGAACCCACAACCCTAGGATCGAGAGCTGCAAGCTCTAGCAACTGAACCAGCCAGGCGCCCCTCACCTGCATTATCTTTAAAGAGTTTTCACAAGGAAGTCCATTTTACAGATGAGGAAACTGAGGGAAAAGGACACTCCTAGATGGCACAGCTGAGCTCCAAACTCAGGGAGTCTGACTCCTGGCCCTTACTGTTAATAATGAAATTAGCATTTAAATTGACTTTTCAGGGACACCTTGGTGGCTTAGTAGGTTAAGCATCAGACTCTTGGTTTCAGCTCAGGTCATGATCTCACAGTTTGTGAGTTCAAGCCCCGCATTGGGCTCCCTGCTGACCGGTGAGTGCTGGTAACTTGGAGCCTGCTTGGGATCCTCTCTCTCCCTCTCTCTCTGCCCTTCCCTTGCTCTCTCTCTCTCTCTCTCAAAATAAATAAACTTAAAATAAATAAATTGGCTTTTCAATGTTACAATTCTGTAAATATTCTTAGCAGGGAGCCTGGCCTGGTGGAGTAAAGCCATCAGCCAATGTCTGTTGCAGCTATCTGTCCCCTTCTTTGTAGCAGAGTCAGGCTTATCGAAAGGAAGATAGGCTCCTGGATCATATTGGCCTTCCAAATCCCAGTTTTTTCTTTGAAGGGGAATAAGGACACATCCTTTTTAGACTTTTGTTCAGATGAAATTGGAAAGCAGTGCTGAAGTGGCCAGCACGCTGACTAGCCTTTAACAAGGGCTCAATGTCTTTTTATCCCAAACTTATCCCAAAGGCAGAAGACTACATTCTCCCCACTCTGTCGCTTCTCAGCCCCTTGCGGTTTGGATTTTGCCCCCAGCCATCCCCAGAACTGTTCTGCAGATAATAACACACACTTCAAGGGTGGTTGGGAGGATGGAATGAGATCGTGTGTGATCTTTGCTTGGCACAAAGAACATAATAGCTTTTGTGATTAATAATAAAGACCCAATTGCAAAATTTCAATAGGCCCTGGGAACTCTCTTCTGCGGATTTTTCCCTGTGAATCTCTGGTTCTTTTCCTCTCCTTTCTGCTTTCCCTCAGCTCTGTGAGTTGCTTCCTCCTTCCTCCTCTTTCCATTGTTCCTCACATCCTCATATTCTTCCCTGGAAGATGCCAACTTGAGAAGAAAAATCTTCTTCTGCCTTGATGGTCCCCTCTGATCTTTAAATACATAGTCCCAGGTCTCCACCAGCCCCACTCTGCATCATCAAAATTTCATCCCTCTCCCCTTTGTAACCATCCCTGAAACTTCTCTTCCATTAGCTCTTGTGTATATATCTATGGCAACCTTTGTTACTCTGCACTTGACATAATTCTTCATTTGTAGAAGCTATGCTGTGGGGTGCTCGGCTTGACAGCCTGTCTCCAATGCCTACCCTTCCACTTCTTCCTAGATGCATGTACTTTCCCTTTCTTGTGCTTCCATTTTCTTATTTGAGCCATAAGTACGAAATAATAGTTCCTGTCTCACAAGGCTGTTGTAGAGAATCATCAGGCAGTCCATGTCAGGAGATTAGTACAGGGCCCACCACATAGCTAAGGCTTCAGAAATTTCAGCCATAAGCTAAGATAATTGCTTGTATGTTTCTGTGTAAAGCCGAGGCCAAGCCACATCCACCTTTATATTTCAGTGACCAGCCGTCACATTCAGCATAAACAAAGTAACAAGGAGATGATAAGTAGGTAGAATAACCCCCAGCTGGGACTCTCAGCTGTAATTGCAAGGTTGGAAAGGAAAGTGTAGATGAAAGCCAGCAAGCTGAAAAACACTGGTGGCAACCAAATCCTGGACCAAGAGAGGCTGATTTGCAGGTAGCCTACACCCAAGAAGACAGAGCAAGGGACGAAACAGATGAAGCCCGCAGCCTCATGTCCGGCAATGACAAATAAATGGCATCCATGCCAGACCCTCTGAGTGACCTGCTGGGGAACTGAGAGCAAACTGATTTGGAATTAATAGTTCCTTCATCAGAACATCTGGAGATGCCATCTTGTGATACTTCAAGATCATAGCACAGTGTTTCTTTTATCAAAGGCCACAGAATCTTAGGTCTGGATGGATTAACTAGTCTCTGCATGGTGGCATCTTTAGATGCCTTCTCCCCGAAGGAATAAATCCTAGGACTCCTAATTCTGGGTGAGCACCTGGCTTACTTGATGTATGGATGATTTAGAGCTATTCAGAAACAGGAACTTCAGAATTGAACATAATGGTGGTACAAGTGCCTGTGTCTGATTTTTTTTATTGAGTCTAATTAATTTAAATTTGTTTTATATTTCAATAATAAGAATTTCCCTATTTCATGCTGGAGAATAAGTGTTACCACTTCAGTCAACCAGTGAATCAGAGGACACTTATCAGCCCTTTTTCCTAAAAAGAAAGGTGAAGTAAAGAAAGGCATTTTTATAATTAAAAATCACAGCAAACACTAATTTGGAATTTTAGTGGATTCCGTTGAATTGGGCTCTATTTGAGACCACAAAATCCTGTGTGTGTGTCTTTATGTGTATTATGTGTGTCTTTATGTGTATTATGTGTGTTTATGTGTATTATGTGTGTCTTTCAGTTCCCTTAAGCACTTTATGCCTTTAGTTCCTAAAAATTCCATCAAAAGGCTGCATTAGCAGTTGGGAGAATATGGAAGGAGAATGTGTCTTAGGTTTGGAGGAGTTTACCTTCTCATAGGTGAACCAAAGAAGCCCACACGGGACAATTAACAACTAGTGGGAGAGGGATTAATCCAGTGTTCAACCATGTTTTGTAGACCATGTGGCAATTTGCTATGTCAGTAAGAGGAGGAGATGAGAGGGAGATGGAGTAGCCAAGGAAGATTTCCTGGGAAAGTTGGGGCCTTATTCAGCCTTGGAAAATGGGTAACATTTTAGAGTCAAACATAAAGGACTTGCAGTTTAGGAAAGAATAGCAGTAAGAGAGGAGCCGTAGAAGTGAGAATGAGCTGGCCATGTTACGAAAGCCATGTCCCTTGGGACAAAGGCTGGCCTGACTTTACAGAGTATATACCCTGGACCGCACAGGAAAATAGAGATGGGATGCAGTGTGGAATGAGTTTATGGAGGACCTGGAATGCTTGACCAGGGGGAAAGAGGGAACTTTAGAATGTTTTTGAGAAGAGAACGCTTTCTAATGTCAAATTCTCCAAAATGGTCTGGAAAGTTTTAATAACTAATGAATGTCCTGTCTCTGGAAATATATACACATAAGGCAGATGACAACTTAAAGACAGTTTAGGGCTGATTCAGATATCAGCAAGCTGATTGAAGATATTTAATGTCTTATTAGCTGCAAGCTTATTTGGGGGGGGTCAATAAAATATATACCTATATACAAAATTTGTATCTGTATCTCTCTGTCTATTTCTATATATCTCATTGACAGTGGCTTAAATGCACAAGAGTTTATTTTTCCTCCTGTTGTAAGAAGTCTGTAGTGAAGGAGCTGTTGGTATCTGTTCAGTAGCTTGACAAAAGCCATTTGTAGTGTTTAAAGGACTAAGGTACCATTTCTCTCTTTCTTGCTGCCTCAGGGTCGCCAGATGCCTCTTGCAACTCAGCCATCAAATGCTTGCTCAAGGAAGAAAGGAGAAGGAAAGGGGAGGTACCAGCTATATCTTTTCCTTTTCATCAGGAGAAGCAAAAGCTCTCTCAGAGCCCTGGCAGGTATCTCTTGTATCTCACTGGTCAAAATTCTATCACATTTGTCACCTCTACCTGCAAGACACTTGATTTCCCAGTGCCCCTTTCCTCCTGTCTGCACATTGCCACTGCAGGTAGGATCTGCGTTCAGTCTCCAAGGAAGAAGGAGTAACGAAAACTGCGAAGTAACTAAGAGTCTTGCATAAGGACCCTTCCAACGTGAACAGTCTATATATCTTATAACCCATTTATGAGTCATTTCCTATTCTGCTTGTAAACTTGTTTAGTTTTTCTCCAGTCCCAAGCCAAAAACACACATCAAAACTTTTTTCCTTATCTATTTCACAGATATCACTTTCCTTTCCTTGATCTTTGAACTTCTTTAAAAAGTTGTCTACACCTAACATTTCACTTTCTCGCTACCTCTATCACATCGCTTCATCTGATTCCAAACCATTGGTAATTTGATCGTTGTACTCACACTGTTCTTGTGTTTGGCACTACACTTCTAATCACTAAACCAACAGCTCCCCACCACCAAGTCTTCATCCTTATTTATCTTGAAGGGTTTGACACTATTTACCACCCTTTTTTGGAAACTCTCTTCCTTTTTATCTTATGTATGTGACACTATTCTGGTTCCTTCCTATCTTTTTGATTATTCCTATCTTTGGTTCATTCGCTCAACAAATACTTAGTGTCTGCTGTATTCTTGACACTTGACTTGGTGTTGAGAATGCAAAAATTAAATAAAACGGCCCCCGTCTTCTGAAAACTTAGCTGGAGGGATAGGAATACTGTCACTTAAGAAACCTTAAGATAATTTTGATAGGTTGCAAAAGGCAGAGGTGCTAGGAGGAGGAGATGATGCTTGAACTGAGATTTGAAAGTTAAGTTGGTGGTTTTCCAGGGTTATTTCAGCTAGGATATTCCAGGCAGAGGAAGTTTCAAGAGCACAGAAATGGGAGAAGCCTTTCCTCTGAGATCCTTATTCAACATCATACCAATCATTTTCTCCAATTATTCTTCAGCTAACTCACTGTAGCCATGCATTTTTACTTATTTACTAGGAGCTCCAAAAATGACTTTCCTAATCTAAACTTCTCTATGAAATTTCAGACTCCCATTTTTTATAGACTTGTGGCTATGCTGTTGGCATCACAAATTCTGCGCATCTGAGATGAAACTGATCATCCCCCCACTCCCATCTTATTCTGGGTTTCCATTCTTCTATGAAGGTGGCGTTATTGTTTCAGCCATCCAGGTTTCCCATCTCACCTCTCTCTGACCACTGTGTCTAACCCACTGCTAAGTCACATAGAGATTATTTCTTTGATCACTCTTCCATCTGTCCTCCTTATTTTTATTGCAAGCTCTTTCATTAAGTTACTCATTTATTCTAATCTAGACTAGTTTGATAGTCTCCCAAATGGCTCCCCGTTCCTCTTCATTCCACCTGTATTTGATGTTTTTTTGTTTGTTTGCTTTTGTTTTTGCTATATAACAGGCTAGCACAAATTTAGGGACTTAAAACAACACCCATTTATTATCTCACAGTTCTGTGAGTTAGAAGTCCAGGTGGGATCACCTGGCTTCTCTGCTCAGGGTCTCACATTCAAGATGTTGGGTAGGTGGTGTTCCTATTTGAACACTCTAAGAAAGAATTCTTGTCCAAGCTCATTCACATGTTAGCAGAATTCAGTTTGTTACAGTTTCAGAACTGAGGTCTCATCATCTTGCTGGTTATTACCAGGGCTTGTTACCAGCTTTCAGAGGCCACCTGCCATTTCTGCCATGTGGTCCCCTCTATCTTCAAGCCACCAGTGGATAGGATCTTATATAGTACATATAGTACTTCTAATCTCTTTCTCCAGAAAGATATCCCATCCTTTTAAGGGACCTGCCTGAGCTCAGGCCCACTGGGGATAACCTCCCTTCCTCAAACTCAATTTTGCCACATAACATAAGCTAATTACCAGAGTGATAGTCCATCATGTCCATAGTTTCCTTGTGCAGAAGATGGAGGCAATTATGCAAATGACTAAGAGTCATTTTAGACTCCTGCCTACCATAGCAATCATGTAAATACTGCCACTAGATTTATCTTCCTAAAACTTAGTTCAGTGGTATTTTAAGCTTTCTGAAAAAGCAATAAGTAGTTACTCATTACCAATTAGATTTAAACAAGACAAAATCTCAGTTTAGTATTCGTAGCCTTCCATAATCTGTCCTCAACCTAGTTTTCTTATGTATCTCTACTCTTTCACAATACTAGATGGTCCTTTTCTGCTTTCCCCACTTGTTATTTTCCTATGCCTGGTTTGTGCTCCTCAAAACCCATCTGAAAATGCCACCTTCTTTTATGAAGTGAGTCCTAATCAGTCCAACGTCTTGTGAACTGCATTTAGTACTTCTCATAGCACTTGAGAGACTCTGTCATGTGCTACTATTGTTTACTTTATAAAGAAATGGCTGCTTCTCTAGTAAAACCCAGCTCCTTCAGGGTTGGCAGTAATGGGAGAAAATCCACCTGGGAAGAAGGGCTGGACTCTTATCTAACTCTTCATCCTCGGAGATTTTCCATCTGTCTGAGCCTTCTGTGGCTGATTCCATTTTTTCCTACCGCACTTCACTAAAGGATTCTGCTACTCTTTTCTCACTTATTTTGGCCAAGTTTTTGCACACAGCTCATCCTTACTTTTTGATTTTTGTCACATAGCTGAGGCAAGCCTAGATCTTGCAAACAACAATTGAATAAAGGTTCATGGAAATCAACATGAGGAAATCAACACGCAACCCCACAGTCTGGCTTACACTACATTTTTGCTCTTGGTTTTCTGCTTTTTGGGTCTTTTTCTTCCTGGCTCCTGTCCTATCATTATTTTGCTAACAGTTTTTTTAACTGAACATCCTCTATGGACCAGAAATTCTTTCAGGTGCGGGAGATAAAGCTGGGAACAAAGTGCTTGTATTGTTTGTTTGTTTGTTTGTTTTTTAAAGAAAATCTAGGGTTAATACAGTAAGACCCAGAGAGGGAGAGGCAGGTGCTTTCTCTGTCATTTGTTCATAAATATTCATTGAGCGTACATCATAAGTCATTCACTATTCTAGAAGCTGGAGATATAGCCATCCAAAAGACTTTAAAATCCCTACCCTTGTGGAGTTTCTATTCCAAGAGAAATGGACAATAAACCCAAACCAAAAAAATATATAAGAATTTCACAGAATTACCATGAAGATAATAAAACAAAGTGGTAGGATCAAGAATGGTGTGGATATGGGGAAGGGAATGTTGGCAGGGGTGGTGTTCCAGGATGGTGAGGTGGTCAAGAGAGGCCTTTCTGAGGATCCAACATTTGAACTGAGACCTGAATGATAGCAAAGTCAGCCTTAAGATGGACTGGAAGGAAAATGTTCCAGATCCTAGGAAAAAAATGAAACGGAGAGCCTGCTGAGCCCTGTCCTATGATTGAGGATCTCCCACTTTCTTAATTGAAAATAATTAGACACCCAAAGGGTTTTACTTAAAGCCTTGGCCCTGTTCTCTATCCTAAATAAGAAAATCAGACCGGAATCTAGGGCATAGACTTGGGGTTAGGAAGAGGTGGAAGCAACACATTGATCTTATTTCTTATTGGATGCAAGAACCTGGGAAACAGGGACAATCATTCATCTACCCCCATTGCCTTCCCCTAATATCCTTATACCTCATTATATGCTTAACAAATAATTGTGGGACTGAATCCAATTGAATAGCGAGTGATAAGATGGAGGGGTGTTATATCAAATATCTCCCACCAAGAAGATTTGTAGTCCTATATAAATATACAGACTAAAAAATGTTTATCTTCCTATAATATGAAATGATTTGACTTTAGTCTTCACCTCCTTCCTTTTTTTCTGTATTCTTTTAACTGTTTCTCAACTTTTCAAGACATTTTTTTAAAACGTTAATGATATTAAAATTAAAGATGACTAAACAAATATAATAAGGAATAGGAATCAGCTCCTTGAGGGCAGAAACTGTATTTTATGTATTTTCATATTAGCTGTAATCATAACAAATAAATAAACAAAACCAAAATTGGTGTCTGGGGTATATCTTCTCAGCCTTCCTTTTTCTATGCCTAGAGCATAGAATATTTGCCTATGTTAATTATATCTCTATAATCATGCAGTATCTTGACCTTTCCTGTTTAACTGAAAAGGAATTCTATTGTGAGCGACTGGATTTCTTTTTTATGCTATTTTATACTCTGCCTCCTAATTAACATATCAGAACACACACACACACACAGACACACACACACACACACACACACACTAAGATTATATAACTAAATGACATGCCTAGTCATATATCCCCTTGTGTTACTCAATGCCACCTATACTGAAAATTTGTACTGATAATGGTGCTGTGAGAATTTATAACTACACCTACCCTGCCCCCATCCCAACCCACCAAAATGAAAAGGATTTTTAGGGATTGTACTTATAACAACTGCTATTCTTCTCCTGGTAGAACGTTTTGTGTCTTGCTTACATGACAGCCTGAGAAATGTTGCAAGCCCACCTTGCAGGCTGTTCTTCCACTGACTGTTAATTTAGCCCTTGTGATTTGATGGCTTCAGTGTCTCCCCAGGTGATGTCCCCAGATGTTCTCCCCATGTTGTCAGATTCTTGTCTTTTGGGAAAAAATTATTACTTTAAAAAAGTCTTTTCTTCTTACAATTCATCTCTCCTTTCTGTCCTGCTGTTTTGGCGATCCCTTCCTGAGTTGGGTTTCTAAAAGCCTAACACTGAAATTATTCTGTGACGAAGCAATTGTGCCATACATAATTCCATTCCTATTTCCATAGCATTTTTCCAGGTAATCATGTCTCCCAACTCCATTAAATGCAATGTTGAAGCACATGTGGTTCCCTGTTTTCCTCTCTCTGCCTTTTGCTGTCAAGGTCAAACCCCTCTCTACCTTCTCCCACTTTCCTATTCTACTTCCTTTTGTTCCTCTTCCTTCCCACCAACGCTTCCCCTAAATACAGCCCAGGAGATGGCTGGCAATGGGACTGTGGACTGAAGAGGTTACTGACCATCCAGTAACCTGGAACTGAAAGGCACAAGAGGGAGGTGATCTCATTTGTTACCTCAGCAACCCGGGGACCCAATCATTGCCATGGTTGCAAGCATCTGCCTTTTCACCCTGAAGGTTTCCAGGTGTAGCTGCTCAGATGACCCATGTAAAACCTTAACAAGATCAATTCAAGTTGTTTAGGCATGGTGACGACTGCTTTAAAAATATGGACAGATGGGGGTGTAGAAATGATAAATATCACCACTGGGAACTAATTTTATTCTTTACTTTTGCTTCAGAATTTCCAGGTGTTTTTCTGTCATTTCTTCCTTGAGGGAAGTCATTTTAAACTGCCCCTGGATATCTGCCCACAGAAAAGCAAACAGCTTGCTTTGACCACAAATGATCACCACCAACTCCTCCACCCTGTTTTTCAATTTTTGAACTCTAGGGTAAATACTTGCCTTATAAAATTAAGAGCTAGATAACTCTGGCAAGGAGCCAGGTCCTGCGAACCAAATCTTTTACTGGCAATGAAGAGTGATTGCATCAATGCTATGTAAATATTTCAAGTATCTGTGTTGTCAATCCTAGTGACTACTGCTGAGCTGTGAACAGAGCAGGAGTATCTGGACGGTGCTAGGTGACCCGAGTAGAATTTGGCTGAGCAGGAATTCAGATTGAATGGAAGCTGACAGACCCTAAGCTCTGCGAGACCAAGGGTGACTGCTTTTCCAGTTTTGTAATCCCCACATTTACACTAAGTATGCGGCACATTTTCATCCAAGTACATATTTTGGAGGAAATGCACATAATTAAAAAGGGATTTGTGATTACCTTTGCAGCTAGGTCAGTATATATCTTTGAATTCTAAGGAACTGACGAGGAACAGCCTCAAGAATCTGTTGCTGTCCTCTGGCGGTTGTTCTTGCTTCAAAAGACTCTGGTGCAAATTTCCTCCTAATATGACACACAACTAAAACCCAATGTTTAGTCTCTTCAGATCAGTAAATTCCAGATTTTAATGTTTTCATAAAGCCTTCCTAAATGACTCAAGACCATTATTACTTGACACATAAACATATGAGAAGTGAACTGACCACATAAGGTGGGCATTGGTGTACATTTGCATCTCTATGTCAAACACAGCTTCTTACGGCTGGGATAACTCTTTGCCTACAGTAGGTATTCGTTAAATATCCTTTAGAAGAGCAGCTGAAAGAAGAACACATAGAATCAGTGACATCCTAATGCTGTCACCTAGGATGGCAGAAAGATGCAAAGAGAGGCTTCCTTTTTTTTTTTTTTAAACCCGGGCATAGTCTATTATTATGTCTCTGCAGCCTCAGCAGAGTTGTACAGAGGAACTTCAAGTTGATAGAAATTTGTTTCCTTTTTGGGGCGCCTGGGTGGCTCAGTCAGTTAATGGTCCAACTTCAGCTCAGGTCATGATCTCGTGGTTCGTGAGTTGGAGCCCCACGTCGGGCTCTGTGCTGGCAGCTCAGAGCCTGGAGCCTGCTTCGGATTCTGTGTCTCCTTCTCTTTCTGCCCCTCCTCTGCTCCTGCTCTGTTTTTCTCTCTCAAAAGTAAACATTAAAAAGATAAAAAACGAAGAAATTTGTTTCTGTTTTAGATAGTGGAAACACGGTACTAATTATCTTTCAGTGGTGTAATTGGGAGGGGAAAAACGTTCAATATTTTTCTCTGTGCATTCAGACCTTATACATAATGTGTGGTTGCCTTCTCTAGAGCTTTGAAATGATGCATGTCATAAAATACAGGCAAGTGATTATATAGCAAACCTCATGTCCTAAGTTCCTAGTTCCCGCTTTCCTCTTGAGTCACGTGTAATAGACTGGCTATGTGAAATTACAGAAAATCAGATTAAGTCCTAATGAAGAGCAATGGCAACCAGGAATTTGCTGGTGGTTTCAAATTGTTCCCTTTCCCCACTTCAGGTTGGAAGAGATCTTGAGTGTTGTTGAACTTGGAAATGCTGTGGAAAATGTCATCCTGCTAGGTGAAAGAGATCCCACCTGGTGGCAGTTTGGATTGTATTCTCAGCACATGTCAGGAGACAATACACTTGCTAACAATACTTGGGCACAACGAATGTAGTTATAAAATGCTCAGGCAGGACCCCCTCGGTCCTGATGTCAGGTAGTTTTGGGCACAAAGATGACTCTTTCGTTTTTATTTCTGTCCTTATGACAAAGTAAAACCTCAGTGTACTGGTTGATGTAGTAGGACAGGAGGCTTCTCTCTGGGGATGGAGAGTACAGGGGGAAACGGCCCCCCCAGTAGTCGGCTTTGTGAGCTCTGAGAACAGACTCTTCATCAGCGAGTTAAAGAGCTCCTTTCTTTGGACTCTTGAAATTCAGCCAGTTTTCAAGATCCCCCTAATAAAAGGTAGATATTCCTGAGAAGGCTAACACCTTGAGCATTATCAACTGGTGTCAGTTAACACTTTGAGGGAGGCTTTGGAGAATTGCTCAAAGTTGGTAGAGAAAGAAAGAGAAAATGGAACCAGCACCTGGGATGAAGTATTGCCTCCCTGACTCTGTCATCCAGGATCAGCCCTGCTTTAGTCTCCAGAACAAGTGGACTTCTGTCTTACCTCAGTGGCCTTGGGGAAGTCATTCAACCAAGCTAGTTTCTAGTTTAACTGTTAATTGGAGAGAGTGATTATTCTTTATCTCATGAAGGGTGTTTGGAGAATTTATGGTCTATAAAACATTTGCCATTTTCGGTGTGAGGAAGTTCATAAGTACAAAGTGTTATTATTAGTTTTATTATAGGATTGGAAGGGAGAGCCAAGTAGCACCTCAGAGTAATATTCTGTGGAAATATTTCTCTTTACTTCTGCAGACAGGAGGCCTTTTGTATCTATTTTCCATGTTATGGTAGAAGTCCTGCTAAATACTGATGAGTGTAGATTAAGTCCTGATCTAGAGGAGATGTTGTTGGCATTTATTACCTAACACAGGTGTTTTATGGTGTTCCTTATCAGGGAGTAATAATGGCCAAATGCATTACTGAGCCCTGCTCAAAGTCAGTCTTGATAGGAGTTTTTAAAAATCCTGTGAAAAAAGTGGGAAGGCCTTCTCTTCCACACCCACAGTCATACAATTTTCCTAGTGCACAATGGCAGGCCTCACTCATATTCCTGCCAGTTTAGAACAATCGCTTACTTACATTCTCTAGCTCTTTCCACACACGGAAATAGGACAACAATATCCAAGGGTGGCCTGGGGTCTTCAAGCTCCAGGAATCTATAGTGACTGTTCAGAGCCTAACATCTTTAACATTTGAACTCTTCAGTCCAGAATTTCAGGGCCTCTTTCAACAGCATCATTTCTATTTACATTTTTCCATAATCTCAACACACCTAACCATTTTGTAGCAAATGGCCTGCCTTTGTGTAAACTCTATGACTGTAAGGACAGTTATGGCCTCAGAACCGTGAAAAGCATCTGGTTCACAGTAGCTGTTCAGTAAAGAGTTATTGAATGCATGAACAAATGATTTAAATCCTGAAATACTTTTCCTCATTCTCTCTCGTAATCTGTGTCCCTTGAATTGTCAGAATCTGGCTCAAAACCTAATTCATTCAGGCGACCTTTTAACTCAGTGTGATACATCTTTGGACATGCACTGCATGTATAATACTATGTCCTCCTTGACTGAGCCCACCTGATTATATATGCCATTCTACTTATTGATTTTTCACTTTTTTATTCGTTAAACATGTTTATTTATTTATTTTGAGAGAGGGAATGAGAGCACCCCCACTTGTGCGCAAGCAGGGGAGTGGCAGAGAGGGAGAGGGAGAGGGAGAATCCCAAGCAGGCCCCACACTGTCAGCGCAGAGCCTGACAAACGATGAGATCATGATGTGAGCCAAAACCAAGAGTCAGATGCTTAACCGACTGGGCCACCCAGGCACCCCGGTTTGTCCTCCTATTTCGACTCCATACTTAAGTTTGAATTTAATTCCCCCAAGCTGTTGTTTTATAAAAGCAAGTGTTTTATTTATGTGTAAGGAATTCCTTATATGTCAGAGAATGGGCCTCAGCGTCAGAAGCCAGCCTTGTTCTTTTGCCTATCCAATTGGGATTTTGAGGTAATTTGCTGGACCTCCCTAAGCCTTAGTTCCTCTCTATATTACACATACACACATTTGTACGTAATATTACTAAAATACATGGAGGATTAAATTAATAAAACCATTCTCTCAAATCTCTAATGTTCCTTGGGAGTGGAAGCGGGTTGCTAAGTGATTTCTGCAAAGATTTGTGCATAGAGGGTATAGTATTATCGGGGAGAAACAAGGTTAGGAGAGGATCTTTGTAAAATGTATCTTGTGGTCCTGAATGAAAACTTTAAAGAATGTCTTAATGTTTTCTTTTTGTTTTAATTCTTGTTTTGTGGACTCTTTTACAAAACCTGGTATCCTTAGCATAGTGTTTTCGAGGCATATATATGGCATAGCATGTATTCAGTACTTCATTCTTTTTCATTGCCAGGTAAGATCCCTTACATGGATATACCACATTTTGTGTATTCCTTCACTTGCTGATGGACATTTGGGTTGTTTTTATATTTTTATTATTACAAAATAGAACTGCTATGAACATTTGTGTACCAGTTTTACCTTGCAGTTTATGATTTCCATTTATAGGAAGTACCTAGACAGGCATGTCCATGGAGACAGAAAGCAGATTAAGGGTTGTCAGGGCTTGGGAAGAGTGATGGCTTAATGGGTATGGGATTCTGTTTGGGGTGACACAAAGATTCCGCAAGTAGCTAGTGGTGATGATTGCACAGTGGTGTGTAACTTTAGATTGGTTTAAGCGGTAAATGTTATGTTATGTGTACTTCACCATACATAACCACAGCCTAGTGTAGTGCAAAGTTAACATAGTTTGACTTGTTATTGACTGGATAACTTATGCCAACAATAATTGGAAGGATCCTGTAAATCTGTGTAACACTAATATTCCCTTTCACCATGCAATCTGCTGCAGGGAAGAGATACTTTAATTAGGGTGACCAACTTGTGTTGGTTGGCTCAAGTCTATCCTGACTTTAGGGCTGAAATGTCCATGTCCCACACAATCTCTCTGTCCTGAGCAAACCAGGGTGGTTGGTCACTGGATTAGAGTTCTCTAGAGAAATACAACCAATAGGACGCACACGCACACACACATACAGATAGATATCATCTGTAGATCTATCAAGAGATTGATCTATCGAGAGATTTCTCTTAAACATCATACCTGGTTCAGTGTAGGACTCAGTTAGCATTTAGTATATGGTGGCTACAGAGACGGTAACAGAGTCTAAGCAATTACCACACACTGAGCACTTTCACAGGCTAAGTATCGCGCTAGTCACTTTAATCCCCATAACCACCTGATTATCTTGTGATTGTTAGTGCCCCCACTTAATCAGTGAGATAACCAGACTTGGGGAGGTGGTTAACTGAGATTCCAAGGTCAAACAACTAGTAAATGGAAGAAGTAGAGTTTGAACCCAGCCACTATATTCCTAATCCTTCTAGCGCATTGGCTATATGGAAAAACGAGTAGAGGTTAAAGTCTCTAGATGAAGCTCATTTTGAATAATTATTGAACCTGTTATTCCCTAACTGGAAGGCCTTGGTCAAATTATTTAAGTTTGCTAGGTCTCTATTTCCCTATTAAATAGGAGTAACAGTCATTATAGTCAATCCTCATCATTTGCAGATTCTGTATGTGCAAATTCACCTGCTTGCTAATATTTATTTGTATCCTTAAAATCATTTTTTGGCACCTGTGCAGTCATTCATGGATGTGTGCAGAGTGGTGACAAATGTGATGTGTCCAGTGTGCACATTTCCAGCTGAAGTGGGACAAGGAGACACTCTGCCTTCTCATTTCAGCTTTCATACTGAAAACAGGTGTCCTTTTCAGTCTGTTTGATGCCATGTTCTTTTCACATTTTTATGCTTCTTTGTTGGTGATTTTGCCTCTACTATGGCCCCCAAGCATAGTGCTCAAGTGCTGTCTAGTGTTCTTCAGCATAAGAAGGCTTGAGGTGACTTATGAAGGAAATACAGGAGTTATATAAACTTTATCAGGCATGAGTTATGCTTGATTGTTGGCCATGAGTTCAGTGTTAATAAATCAACAATTTATAGAAGATAAGGTGTCTTTAAATAGAAATATACATAAAACACGGCCATGTATCGATTGGTTAATGAAAATAACTGAACAGAAGCTTGCAGGAACAGAACCTTATGTTTCTTTCCCCAGGAGCATTGGTTTTCTATCCTCCAATACAGTGTTTGTGGTGACTTTACAGAAGGTGACTATTGTATAACAAAGAATTGACTCTATTTCTTAAGGTTATTTATAGATTAAATAAGATAATCTAATGTGCTTGACACAAAGTAGAAACTCAGCAAATTATAATTAGATTTCTCGCTCTTTCAAGCTACTGTATCACTTCGTTTTATTTTTTTTTTAAGTTTATTTATTTATTTTGAGAGAGAGAGAGAGAGAGAGTAAGAGCAGGGAAGGGACAGAGAGAGAGAGGGCAAGAGAGGATAACAAGCAGGCTCTGCACTGTTAGCACGGAGCCTGATTCTGGGGTTTAAACCCACGAACTGTGAGATCACGACCTGAGCCAAAATTAAGAGTCTGATGCTTAACCGACTGAGCCACTCAGGCGCCCCTCGCTTCATTCTATTTTAAAGATCATTTAGTGCAAATCTTACTAGGTTGTTCCTATACGTCATTTCTAAAAGGTACCTTTGAAAGTACATGGTATAAATGAATACATAAAATAGGTGAAGGCTATTAAGAAGCACAAACTTCCAGTTATAATATAACTAAGACATGGGGATGAAAAGTACAGCAAAGGGAATACAGTCAATGATATTGTAATAACTTTGTATGGTGTCTACCTACACTTACTGTGGTGAGCATTACCTAATGTATATAATTGTCAGATCACTATGCTCCACACCTGAAACTAATATAATATTTATATCAACTCTACCTCAATAAAAAATAAAAATTGCTATAAGCTGTATCTCAAAGAAAGAGAAGAAAACATTTTTTAGAATGCTACAGTTGGAGGATATATGGCAAAAACTGTTGCCTCTTAGACCTACTGTAAATCCTCATGGGTAGATAAATAGTACCTCATTTTCTTCTTGGTCATCCCCGTGGATCATGAACAGTGTTTAGTACAAAAAGGATGTTTAATAAAGGCCAGTGAAATGAGTGAATGAGTGAATGAATGAATGACTGCTACCCAGGTTCTCAGAGGGGTGTGTGCGTGTGTATTTAGATAAAGCACATTGCTCTTTTTATTCAAGGTACATAGCTAGTGAGTGGAGGGGCAGGTTAGGAAAATACTGTTCTTTCGGACCCAAAGTTATTTACATTTTATCCTTAATCTTTAGCCTCTAACATTAAATGTGGGATCCTTGAGACCTAGTGTGTTCTGACAAGGAGATCTGCTTTATGAAAGGGTGGTGAGTCTGTCCGTAAGTCGATGTCCTTAAGAATAAATAAGGGGTCATTCTCAAATGTGTTTTTCTTCCTCCAACACTTACTTCTTTTTGGTGTAATGAAGGATATCTCCACGAATTGTAAAACAAACCGTTGGCTCTAATGCAGCCTATGTTAACATTAAGGATCTTACTGATGAATTTAAGATAAGTAACACGGAAGCCTAAGAACTACTCTTGACCCCAGTGCCTGGAAAGCTGTGAGTGTTCTGACATGTCTTATCAGTTACCACCGGTTTGAGGAAAAGTTACTGATTTCGTGGTTTTCTATAGTTCTTACAACTTAGGTCATTTACACTAAGAAATTATTCTCTATCACGTGGGCTTTCTTAACTGAAAATGTCTCATCATTTTACAATCTTTCCTTCCTCTTTTATCCTCTGTCTCTAATTATTTCCAAGTTCTTCCAGTTCTGTTAAAGGTCTCATCCATTTAAAAATAGTCTCATTGACATCGCTCTAATTCACATTTCTTTGGAGAACGATGTTAATGCAGCTCAGGAAACTCAGGGAACAGTTTCCCAACCTTTCCAATTCTTGATTTTCCTTCTCTTCCATCCAGTTCGTATACACCTAATCCACAGTCTTTCTGCAGTATGAATTGATTCTGCCTTTCCTCTGATAAAAACACATTTAGTGGTTCCTTGTCATCCATTTGATGAAGGATGAAAGGTCCAGGTAACTCAGGGTATAACCTTTAGGGGAGTCTCATGAACACGTTTCTATGAGCTGGCCATAAAGCTTACGCTCTATCCCTTCTTTGCTCATGGTTCTATCCCGGGATCCAGCAGGGCCTGGGGCATAAGGAAACACTCATGCACTGTTTTTGATGGAACAAATCAATTAAAAAACAGATTTTTAAATTCTATCTGACTTGGGTTTAACTTCTAAATGAAATATGTAGTTCTAGGACACTTCGTGTCAAGGTACTGGAGTCACATATGGAGGAACTTTAAGTCTAAAGGAGACAGGAAGGTAGGAATTTAGATCCAGCTCTGCTTCCCGGACAACCTACAACACAGTCAAGTTTCCTGAACTTTTTGCCTTCATACATTAAGTTGCCCCGAAATAGCAATGGTGCATGGATGACTGAGTCCATGAATATATCTAGTTTTTTGTTTGGTTGCTTTTAGTTGTTGTTTTTACTTATATTCCAGTATGGCTGAAGTGGGGAAAGGCTGAAACAATGGGAGTATGACTATTTGGTTTCCTCCTATTTCTTCCAGGCCCAGTCCTAGTGAGTCTCCAGTTTTCTCTCCTAACACCATTCAGTGGACACAAAAGGTGAGTGGAAGTCTCTCCACTAAGTATTTCATAAACTCAGCTTTTCCTGCCTCATCTCCATTGCATCTCTAGTGATCCTGCTATTCTGCCCTGTATGTGGGTGCTCTAAGACTTTTATTTCTAAGCCAACTTTTACTATTAGGGGAAGGAGTAGTGGGTGCCTGTCTCACCAGGTGCAGTATCATTTCACATTATGAAGGCGGTATAGATCAGCTTTTCCATATTTGCTTCTATTGGGAAAAGTCTTTCAATCCTCATCAGTTGACTTCTCTACCAGTTAAATTTTGTGAATCCTTCCTTGGGTTTGACAAAGGCTGGGCTCAGCTGTGACTTTTCAAATCAGCTCTCTCGAGATGTCCATGCTGCCCTTTTCTACTTCTTTCTGACCCTTTTGTCCCTGCCCCTCTTCCTTTCCTCCTGTCCTTAGTGTTTGTGTTCTTGCCTAACATCTGCCCTTGGCCCACGGGGCAAGTTCCGCTCTGGGTATTGTCTATTTTCTTTCTTTCTTTCTTTCTTCCTTCCTTTCTTTCTTTCTTTCTTTTTTTTTTTTTTTTTTTTGCAACATCTCCCTCAGGGCAATAAACACAAATTTGCATTTCAATAGCAACTCCTGGTTATGTTTAAGAAGTGCCACCCACAAATAATTAATATCTTAACACAAGAAACTCTGTGGTTCCCCTTTCTGATCAGTCTTTCCTCTGCATTCAGAAGTGGGGCTACATCTCTCACACATTGCTTGCCATGAGTGCAAGTGAAGCTTGAAATAGCCATGTTTGACTAATTGCGCTTTTCACACACCTTGCCCTTGTGATGAAGGTTCTTTAGCTCCTGGTTGAAACTGCTCTCGCTCACCTTTTTCCTCAGAGACCACACCTTGTTCCACATAAACCACCTGGTGCTTAACTTACACAGGGAAGCAATGCTGACTCCCTTCTCTCACTTCACATCTGCAGACAAGCCCTGGAAACCATCAAAAGGAAAGATAATTGAAGATTCTCCAACTTCCTTCTGTAGGAATGTTTACATCTCCTTTTTTTCATTCTCCCCTTAACTTCATGCCCACACCTCTAGATACGTAAAGGTAGACTGAGAGGGACAAAATCTGTGTAAACATACCTGTGGCTTTTCATTTTTTTCAAGGAAGTGAAATAAAACTTACTTGTGTACATCATTTGTAAATTCCACAGTATTTCCATTTGAAATTTATAATAGCCCTTTGGGGTAGGAAGGGACATTAAATTATAATATTATGTCTCTATATATTTCCTGAAGGAAGAAACTGAGGTTTAGAGAGGTAAGGCAATTAATTGCCAATTTGCCAAAAACCAAAAAATTAAAAAGCACACATAACACATATGATTTTGTAATTTCTATCTTTTTATAGCTCAGGATCAAACTCATTATTTATTCATCCGGCTCACATTTCTTGAATTCCTACTATGAGGCTTGGTTTTGGAGTTGGTTGGGGTGGGCTTATGTTAGATCGTGTGGCTTAAAGTTGTTCTGCACATGTCTGAATAAACCTGTCTTCCCCCCCCCCCCCCCCCCTTAATTCTTTGACTCTACTTAAGCACCACACAGTTGGTCCCTGCATCCTATGCCATCTGTCCTTCCATAACTGGAGAACTAGTTTTCTACAAGTGTCAGTTATGATCTTTGTAGCTGTTTACTGTAATGATTCCTTCTCAAGAATTAATGGGTTCTTATTTGTTGGACTCAGATTTTCTTGCTCATACACTTTTCCAGATTATTCCTTGTATTTAGGTTGTCTTTTGGGGAAAAGAAGAAGTCATGTATAATTATTTCCTATCCCATTAAAAATATGGCATATTGACATTTCATTTGCCAACATTTTATTAGACATTAAAAATAGGAAATAAGATACTAAATAAGTATCAATACTTAATAGACAAACCAAAGAAGAGAATAGCAAACATGTCGTTGTTTGTTTGTAATTCTTGAAATACTTGAAATGTATTACTTGTACATGTAATACTTGAAGCAATTTGGTCCTGGTGTAACAGGCAGTTTCATTCATTTAAAAATATTGGAAGGGGCACCTGGGTGGCTCAGTCAGTTGAGCGTCTGACTTTGGCTCAGGTCATGATCTTGCGGTTTGTGGGTTCAAGCCCCGCATTGGCTCTGTGCTGACAGCTTGGAGCCTGAAGCCTGCTTCAGGTTCTGTGTCTCCCCCTCTGTCTGCCCCTCTCATGCTCATGCTTTCTCTCTCTCTCTCAATAATAAGTAAACGTTAAAAAATTTTTAAAAAAAATACTGGAGACAAAGGGTGCCTGGGTGGCTTAGTTGGTTGAATATCCTACCCTTGATTTTGGCTCAGGTCATGATCTCGAGGTTATGGTTTATGGGCTCCAGTCCCATGTCAGGCTCTGCACTGGAGCCTGCTTGGGATTCTCTCTCTCACTCTCTCTCTCTCTCTCTGCCCCTTCCTGGCTCGTGCTCTCTCTCTCTCTCTCTCTCTCTCTGTAAATAAATAAATAAATAAACTTAAAAAAAAGAGAAAAAAATTATATATATGGAGATAGGTAACGAGGAAGATGTGATAATGCCGTCCTGAAGGGTTTTCCTTTAAATGAGCAATTAAAGTTATAAAATATTGGCAACAAGAAATTGATAAGAATGTGTTCTTGTTAAGTTTCTTATACAGCAATACAGTAGTTATACATTATAAATTAAAAGCAAGGTAGAAGGTAAGATAATTTTCTAGGAATGGGTTAAATTATATCAATAAATCCATAGTTCAAATACAAATTGTATACCCTTCTTATAGTATAGAGCCATTTTTGAAGTAAAATGGCAATATCTCTGTATTGGTCTCATCTAATGGTCAACTAAATTGTTTAATAGTCAGCTTAGATAAAATACTGAATTAATTTTTAAAACAATTTTTTTTGTTTATTTTTGAGAGAGAGAGAGAGAGAGAGACAGAGAGACAGAGAGAGACAGAGAGACAGAGAGAGCATGAGCAGGGGAGGGGCAGAGAGAGAGGGAGACACAGAAAACAAAGCAGGCTCCAGGCTCTGAGCCATCAGCACAGAGCCTAATGCGGGGCTCGAACTCACAGACTGTGAGATCATGACCTGAGCTGCAGTCAGATGCTTAATCTACTGAGTCACCCAGGTACCCCACTGAATTAATTTTTATTGAGAACTTAGTATGTGCTAAGGGCTAGCCTAAGAACTTTACATTTGTTGCCTTTCCAAATTATTTTAAAAACCTAATACAAGACCTACTATTAGTCTTCATTTTATAGCTGAGGAAACTATGGCTCTGTGGGGCTAGATTGCATTCCCTGGTTCACACAGCAAGTAAATAGCAAATAGGGACTGTGTCAAGAACCCAAGCAATCTGGTTTCAGAAACATTAACTCTTGCAATTGATTCCTTCAAGTCCAAGTTCTGTGAAACACATTTTGAAAGGAAACCCTCACAAAGCCCACTGATGGTAGATGAAGCAAAAACTTATTCTAACCATGTTTTCTAACAAAAAACTAGGATACATAGTTTGACAAACACTGTGGCGCATGGGAACTACTCCTCAGTAGAGCAATTGCCTGAGGTGAATAGGACAGGATGTTTGAAATCAAGGTTGTCTCTGAAAACCTTGGGAGATGTGGTATCGTGTATATGCTCTTCAAGATGTTAACCATAGACCTTATGCATTAGGTGCAGATTTGACATTGCTCCTCTAGAATGGAATACTATTTGATACTCTGTTTCAAGGCGGTGTCAGTGTTCATCTAGTCCTTCACCTAGAACTGAGTCACTTAATCTGTTGTTGACTTGGTTGTAATATTTAAGCTCTTGATAACATGTGAATTGATAGAATGTTACTTACCTGGTAGAGCAGGAAACTTAAAATGGTTGTTGTATTATTTATCATTAACTTTAATCTAGACTTGATGCAGCATTATGGTATATTTTCCCCGGTCAAATGGAATGTTTGCTGAAGATTTTCTTAAAAATGAAATATTGTAGGGGCGCCTGGGTGGCTCAGTTGGTTGAGTGTCCGACTTCAGCTCGGGTCATGATCTCACCGCTCCTGAATTCAAACCCCGAGTTGGGCTCTGCACTGATGGCTCGGAGCCCGGAGCCTGTTTCAGATTCTGTATCTCCCTCTCTCTCTGACACTTCCCCCACTTGCGCTCTGTCTCCCTCTCTCTCTCAAAAATAAATAAACATTAAACAATTTTTTTAAATGAAATATTGTACACTGGTTGTTATTTAGCAAGTAAACATAAAATCAAGGCAATGCAAATGGGGAGAAAAGAGACATTCTTGCTCTTTTGTTTACAAAAATAAGAAAAACATTTCCAAAAGAAACACTGCCCAGTTCCATACTCCAATAGAGGTTACAGCTTCCTAAATCACTTTTTTTTGGAGAATTCAAATAAATCTGTCTCTATTTGAAATTTCAGGATGTTGTGTAAGTCAAGTCTTCACACAGAAGAGAAGCAGCAGCAGAAGCAGAGCTTGTATGTGGCCCATTGTCATTCTTGCAGGCCCTAATCTCCTGCCGTCACTGATATTTTTTTTTAATTTTTTTTAACATTTATTTATTTTTGAGACAGAGAGAGACAGAGCATGAACGGGGGAGGGGCAGAGAGAGAGGGAGACACAGAATCGGAAGCAGGCTCCAGGCTCTGAGCCATCAGCCCAGAGCCCGACGCGGGGCTCGAACTCACGGACCGCGAGATCGTGACCTGAGCTGAAGTCAGACGCTCAACCGACTGAGCCACCCAGGCGCCCCGTGCCGTCACTGATCTTCAAAGGAATCTTTTTAAAATAAATGTGAAAAGTAAAAACTAGTTCAGCTTACTTGGAAGGCATCTCCAGTGTCACCAGTGATACAATAAAATACCATGAAATAGAAAGTCTAGATTCACTTAGGTTCTGGTGATTCTGAAAAAAATGTATCAGTAAAAAAACCCATCCAGACACACCTCAGGAGGGATAACTAGGCAGAAAATGTTATATGCTTACATCACACTGTTTTATCCAGTTGGTTGTATATGTATTCTCAGTGATAATTTATGTGTAGAATTTAGAGTATGTAATTTTAAGATAATCAGTGAATGAGGGTGAATGCTATGCTTATGGAAATATGACAAGGGGATATTATAAAGACAATTTTTTTTCAGCTCACTCTCCTATGTATGTGACAAATACAATGCAGAGTCAGTTGTACCTTTAATTGTTCCATTCACAATCTTTTCTTTCAAATGTCACCTGAGAAAAAAAAAATGAAATGAAATGAAATAAAATAAAATGCCACCTGAATGTGAAGGTCTTTGTTCCACCAAAAAAAATAAAAGTAGCAAAAGTAATCACATGAAATATTCTTAGAAGCAATGGCAGGGTAGATAAGAGCGTGATCTGGGGCCCCAGCGCTCAAACCCCAGTCCTGCTGCCTGTCATCATGTGACTCTGAGAAATTTACATGGCCCTTGTGTGCCTCAGTTTCTGCATCTGTAAAATGAGGACAATTAACAGCACTTTCTTCAAAGGGCTGCTGTGAAGATTAATTAAAATAGCACAAGTTCTTAGAACAGTGTAAGTGCTACCTGTTCAAATTATCTGCAAAACTATTCCCTGATGAAGCAGATTGCAGGTGTGCAGTCACAAAAGTGTCTCATTTTCTTTTTTCTTTCTTTTTTTTTTTTTTTACAAATTTTTCTAATGTTTATTTATTTTTGAAGGAGCGACAGAGCGTGAATAGGGGAGGGGCACTGAGAGAGGGAGACACAGAATCTGAGATGGGCTCCAGACTCTGAGCTGTCAGCCCAAAGCCTGACGTAGGGATCGAACTCACGAGCTGCAAGATCATGACCTGAGCAGAAGTCGGGCGCTGAACCGACTGAGCCACCCAGGTGCCCCAAAAGTGTCTCATTCTAATTGAGGTATGTAAGCTGTTTCTCCAGAAGCTAAAAACAAGAACCATAGCCTAGTCAACGTTATTGCACCTGATGGATGAAGGATATATCAACAGGAGTTTGATATTGGCCAGAGGAGGCAAAGAACAAGAATTTATTGGTGCCAAATTCGACCTGGCTGCCATAAATGGTGCTGAGCAAACTGGTTCTCCTTGTCAGGTTGAGTCCCACTGTGGAGACGGACTAGTGTGACTCCCAACTCCCGAGTTAATCTGAACCCCTTTGAGCTTACTCCATGCTCACTCACTAGGCCCCTTGCTGAGAGGAGTTTGGTTTCTTCTGTGCTGGGAAGGGAATAGACTGGCCAGCCAACTTCAGTATTACAATGTTCTTGGCATCGAGATTTCTTGTTATAATTCTTTCTATGATTGCATTCTGGGTCATATCGAGTTCTTGTGAGTTTTACTTAGAAAGACCGTATAATGTGCAAAAAATTTTCAAATTTGAATGTATGAAACCATCATTCAAGAAATTTTGTTTTAAAACATACTAGATTCTTGTCCCTTTTGCTTCCACAACACACACACACACACACACACACACACACACACGGGGATTTGGCTGGAAGGTCTGGCCTGAGGTTGAGGAACCTATGTTATTTATTAATAGACACCCCAAGTGATTCTGATGCAGGTAATCTTAGACCCCACTTGGTACTGGAATATTGAGGAATGTAACTTTACAGTTAGAGAGATCAGGGTTTGAAACAAGCCCTACCTTCTTCTAAAGTCTTTTGATTCGGGAGCAAGTTATTCAACATTCCTTCAGGTCCTCGGCTTGTGAGATGGGGTATATTGCAGGGAAAGTACCTAACATGGTCCTCGTGTGGCAGTTCTTATGACTTTATCAATGTGTGGTGGACTTTCAGAACTTATTCACCTCAAAGAGAAGCAAAGGATCTATCAAATGCTCCAAAATCTATCAAAAAGAGAAGCAAAGGATCTATCAAAATGCTCCAGGGGCAGCTGGGTGGTTCAGTTGGTTAAGTGTCCAACTTCAACTCAGGTCATGATCTCACAGTTTGTGGGTTCGAGCCCCACTGTCAGGCTCTGGGCTGGCAATAGGGAGCCTGCTTGGGATTATCTCTCACCCGTTCTCTCTGCCCCTCCTCTGGTCATGCACTCTCTTTCAAAAATAAATAAATGAACATTAAAAAAATGCTCCGAACTATGAATGCTCAAGACTAGAGCTTAGAAGAGAGCGACCCCACCAAGAAACCTGTCCCCTTCAGAGGTCCTGTCTTTTCTGTGCACTTGTTTTAAGCATCTAACCCACAGTGAGTGCTAAATGGATATCCAGTTCCTTCTCTCAGGCATGGGCAGTAGCATCCTTCCTGAGATCTTTTACTATGTATCCCTTTATTTCAGAATTTCCAACTTGACCAAGTAAAGTTCCAAAGCACACGGTGGTACCTCACACTTTTGTTCTGTTTAGGGGAAACAGCTCTCAAATTAAAGTTAAAAAAATTGTTTTTCAATCTTACCTCTGCAGCTAAAAAAGTAAACCACAGCCTGGTGATGCTTTTATTTATATTATGGAGTTTTTCAGCTGGAAATAAACTTAAAATCATCTGGCCTTTGTCTAATGTAAAGATGAAGACACTTAGAGCTGTGTCTTGATTCCTGTTTCTTGTCCTTTCTGTTACTCTGTTTTTTAAATGGTCCTCTGGATAGATGTGTCACAGCTACTCAGAGAGCTTTGAGCTGTGAGCATGGGTCGGGAGTGGCAGGTTACACATTGACTGGGTTCTGTCCACTATAAGGAGTGGCCGTGTGAGTGACTTTAGACAGCTTTGCTGTGCTTCCCAGATGAGAATCTGACAAAGTCCAGGCACTTTGGATACCACAGCATGCTGACAAATGGCTTGACAAATGGGAGATGTAAAGAGGGTGCTGGTGGGTGGGACAGGAGGCTAATTCTCCCTTTGGGAATATTGTAGACAAAAGCTAAGGGCTACAAAACTATTCCTGAGTATGTGACTTTTTAAAAGCTTCATTTGACCTAACTGGAATGCCTCTTTTTGTCATGAGTTATTTTGTGTTTCATTTGATATGCGTTGGCAACTATCAGAGGATTGGTCCTTTCTATTATGAAGGCTAAGTTAGAAATTCATTTTAGTTTTAGATGGTGAATTCATTATGGAAATAAGAGGAAGTGTGCTTTGTCTATTCCTTATAGCATATAATTTTTTTCTCTGTAAGATATTGGGAACTGAGAGTTATATGCATAAGCTTTTAGACCTTAAACTTGGTTTGTACACACTGAGAAGAACCAAGGTTCAGCTTGATACCCCAGAAATCAATTTTTCATTCCAAGCTTTAAAATTTTTTCTTTAACGTTTATTTAATCTTGAGAGAGAGAAAGAGAGAGAGAGGGAGAGAGAGAGAGAGCATGAGCAGGGGAGGGGCAGAGCACAAGAGAGACATCGAATCCAAAGCAGGCTGCAGGCTCTGAGCTGTCAGCATAGATCTCGATGCAGTGTGTGAACTCATGAACCGTGAGATCATGACCTGATCGGATGCCCAACCTCCCGAGCCACCCAGGTGCCCCATCACTCCAAACTTTTAATAGGAGTATTAAAAATCCATTTCACCCTCACAACACACTTTTGTCTACTCGTGATTAACAGATCCTGATTCTGTGACTAATTTTTTATATCCTATTTGGCCAAACTACTTTCCAGAGAATGAGGGATGAATTATGTGTGATCTGTAACATCGGCAAACGGTGCCATGTATTATTTCAGAGCCTTGATGGAAGGACAACAATAAGATAGTAGTGGGGACGGGGAAGACATGAGAAGGAAGGAAGGAGAGAAGAAAGGATAGGAAGGCAGATAGGAAGTCAGAAAGGAAGGAGAGATTGAAGTAAGAGCGATAAAAGAGAGAGGGAGAAAAAAAGGACAAACGTCAAGGAGAATGAATAGTTTGGCTACATTAAGGGCTAATGGGAAATAGTGGTTTCTGGGAGAGTGAGGGCTTAGGTTAAGTAGGGGGAAGATCATGGGAGAGGCAAAAACTCTGTTCCTGCTCATCTCTATCTTTCTAGGAGTAGGGGTGCCTGGGTGGCTCAGTCGGTTGAGCATCCAACTTCAGCTCAGGTCATGATCTCACGGTCTGTGAGTTCAAGCCCCACGTTAGGCTATGTGCTGACAGCTCAGATCCTGGAGCCTGCTTCGGATTCTGTGTGTCTCTCTCTCTGCCCCTCCCCTGTTCATGCTCTGTCTCTCTCTGTCTCAAAAATAAATAAATGTTAAAAAATAATTTATCTTTCTAGGAGTCAGCACAGATGCTACCAGACACGTCTCCCCTATTGACATATTTATTGACACCTGTCTACCACATGACTATTCTTTTGTGTTCTGCTCACCTCCTCCCGGTAGAAGCATCAGGGGACTCAAGAATGTCAATGTTTGATTTCCTTAACTGAGTCTCTTGACACCATTCAGTGTGCTCTAGCAGAAAAAAAGTGGGATTTGCAATGTAACATATCAAACTAATGGCACACGTCTTCCATATGTCTACGATGTGATCTTGCACAAATTATAAAACCTCTGACTCAGTTTCCTCATCTGCTGAATAGGGATAATAATTGGCTCTTAGAGTGGGGTGCTGGAGGGGGCTTGTACCAACTCATAAGAGACCAGAGTGCCCATCTGGTCCTACGTTAGTAGGTTGAGACTGAAATATCAGTAATGAAAATATTTACACTAGAGACATTGGCAAAGACTACAGATTGAGACCCTACTTCTTTCCAGGGAACCTATTGTTAAACATGTATTAGTACATCTCTGCTTATGGTAAGATAATAAATAGTTTCTCATCAATTGCAGGGATGCAATATTAATTTTCCTTTACCTGAGCAATATCTATAGAATAATGTATCTGAAAACTTTTGATCTCAACACCCCTAGATAAAACAGAATGACCAGAAATTGTTATTTGGAAACACCCTTTCATATTATTATCTCCATACTTAGTTTATGGAATTTTATGTATAATTCTGTTGTTTTCTGTCTGTTTCGCTTTCAAGACAGCTCAAAAGAGATTAGAACAAATTCACCTCTTTCCTCTAATACTCTTTACACGATGAATAATACAATATTCTGTGGAGATCATTACAATATTGCATTTTAGTGATGATTTTAAATGTGAGCATACATAGTTCAACATCTTTTTGTTTGGTTTTTATTTATTTATTATGTATTATTTTTTTAAGTTTATTTATTTTTGCAAAAGAGAGAGCACAAGATGGGGAGGGACAGAGAGAGAGAGAGAGAGAGAGAGAATCTGAAGCAGGCTCCAGGCTCTGAGCTGTCAGCACAGAGCTGGATGCAGGGCTGGAACCCACTGTGAGATCATGACCTGAGCCAAAGTTGGATGCTTGACCGACTGAGCCACCCAGGTGCCCTGTTTTTGTTTTTATTTTTGAGAGACTGGGGGGTGGGGCTAAACATGTGAGTGGGGGAGGGGCAGAGAGACAGGGAGACAGAGGATCCAAAGCTGGTTCTGAGCTGACAGCAGAGAGCGTGATGCAGGGCTCGAACTCATTAATCGAGAGATCATGACTCCAGCCAAAGTCAGACGCTTAACTGACTGAGCCACCTGGGCTCTCAGTTCAATGTCATCTTTAATGGGTTTTGATGAGTTACAAGCATAACATGGTAAGTTGTATGGGTTTAACATATATCAAAGGCAGGAAAAAAGTTTCTTGAGAGAGATGGCCTTTGTGCTGATCTGTAAAATAGGGTCAGATCTCCCTAGAAGGAGGTAAGAATAAAGTATAAGATAGAAAGATAGATGGGTCAGAGAAGTCTTAATTGCATGAGGAAGGGCAGAAACCTGGGATACAGCTGGAGAGATTTGTGTGGGTAAGGAGTTTAAAATACAGTTGGAAGGTCAGGCTGAGACTACATCTTAAAAGGCAGACAGAGGAGTTTGTACTTCATTCGCTAGCAAGAGAAGGGCACTGGAGTAAAAATCATCAGAACTCTACTTAGGAAGACTGACTAGGTAGTGTGAAAGATGAAATGGGGCGAGAACAGACCGGAGAGTAGTAGAGTATAGGTCTCCCCTAGCCTTAGCTGACTTGTCTGCCCCGTGCGGACAATAAATAATGTTCTCCTTTAGGGGTTATTGCCATGATCAGAGGCAGTCATGGTTGTAAAAGCAGCACATGAGCCTGGCATCAGATAGATACCTAAAGGACCCTCCCTTCCTTCCAACTCTGTCTTTCTATAGTTGACTTTTTACATTCCCCATAATAATAGCATACTTCAGACATAATTGGGAGCTGATAACATACAACTGGGTGGAAAAGATGCCAGTAATCTGTAAAGACACAGATGGAAACTGTTTTCCTTTAAAACACTTAAAGGCAAGAGAGAGATGTGTGGGAGGCAGACCTGCCATAGAAATACTGTTCTAGTATGTAGGCTCTGATTCTCAGCACTCACGTAATTAGTACATCTTGACAGGGTGAAAGCGGCCACCCAGCCTCTCTCTTTGAAGGGGCAGAGGTCAATGACAG
Source organism: Panthera uncia (assembly GCF_023721935.1). Classification (NCBI taxonomy): domain Eukaryota; kingdom Metazoa; phylum Chordata; class Mammalia; order Carnivora; family Felidae; genus Panthera; species Panthera uncia. Next base: position 64,830,509 of record NC_064811.1, on the reverse strand, counting down.
CTGCTGCTTGGGCCTTTGTGGGGGGTGGGGGTGGGGATATGCTGCTTGAGACCAGCTGGGGAAAATAGATCCGCGGGAAGAGTGGTCACTCAGTGATGAGAGCTCCGTTCCTTTTTCTTGTAAACAGTGAACACCCTTGAAGGCCCATCTGCACTGTTCCAATACATTCTGCACCTGGGTTTTTGTTTTCTTTGCTGAGGAACAGTTGCCTGGTATGCACCAGGAGTCCCCATCTGCCTCACAGATAGTCATGGAGCTCTTGACTGTGTGCATTTTATCTGAGAATGAGTTACTCAATTCATCCCCACTCCAAACAAAAGTCTCCGCCTGGCCCCAAATCGCAATTCTATGAATGTTTCAGTGGCAGAATTCTATTGTAGTGTCCGGTAAAAAATTATGTACCTGCACACGATGTAGAAATGATACACTTCTTGCCTGGTCATTTAATTAAAGTCTCCTACTTTTTCAGACTTCGACTTCAGATTTTTTGGCAAACTTCAGTGTCTGCAAAAACACTGTTCCTCCGAAAATTCCAAAACACTTTACATTTGTCACTTGGTGAGAAATACTGAAATTTGTATTTTGTGAGTTCAAAAAGCAGGAAACCAAAGAGTCAAATACTTGCCAGCACCCTTTTGGAAAGCCAGAGAAACAGAGGGGCAGATAATTTATGAATCCGTAAGCGCCCAAATTCTAATTCAGCCTACTAAATTCTTTACAATGTCTTTTTGTGGATTGTTCCTTCCTGCCCAGTTATTGTTGCATACAGAGTTTCTGCCTTTCTTAAAAGGCAGCAGCATCTGATGGAGGGGTGCTCTTTTGCCCTTTCCTCAAGGAAGGGAGAACCAAAGAGATTTCCTGTCATACCTAGAAATTCCGTCTATTAACTTATTATTCTGAAAACATGTCTGCCTAGATCACTGGAAGTGGCTGAGCAGAGCTGGGACCCCAGTCTAGAGCTAAGGAAAGTAGTCTTTTAAAGACAGTGGACTTAATGGACAACAAACATTTTTGCTACACTGTACCACTAGGTGGCAAATCCTCTGGCTAAGCGTAGGCTGATTCCTGTTCCCCATTCTGGGTCCTAACAGCACTGGCAGTGCGATGTGGAAATCGAATTGAACACTCTCAGCCCCTCCTGGCGACTCCGAAGTGCCTTTCCACAGTGAAGAGGGCACCGCTGAAAAGCAGTTCACAACAGGTTTTGACGTTTACTGCCCAGTGTGCTTAAATGAACACACCGATTCCATGAAGACACGGGTGACAGAAAGCTTGCGTATGCTTTTGACAGAATTTTATTTGGTTTGTCCCTGTCCAAGTATCTTTACCCTTAAAATGAGGGCTATTATGTACCTTACAGAGTTGTGGTGAGAGTTAAGTGAAATAACCCTGGAGAGTTACCTGGTGAGTACTAGCTTGTCAATTAATGTTTGTTCAAAGAGTGACTGAATCAGTCAGCAACCAAAATACAGATAGTTTCCCTGAAATGCCATGACTTGAACATTGCCTTGTCCCAAAAGGGAGAATTTTAAAAATTTTAAATTATTTTACAAGAAAGTAGACAAAATTGTTTTATAAAATATGTGTGTGTGTGTGTGTGTGTGTGTGTGTGTGTATGCACAAAACTTTCTTCCAAAACTTTCTGATAAAAGGTGACTCACCTTTTGGAAATACTCTAAGAGTGGATTATCATCGTAGGTCCTGGATACAGGTCTATTATGAATGCAAGAGGCCACAGTAATTCAGTCTAATTATATATTTTTTTCCCTTTGAGCAAGGACTAGGTGGGTTTTTTGTTTGTTTGGTTTTGTTTTAGAGATAGTGAGCATGAGTGGGGAAGAGGGGAAGCAGGAGAGAGAGGAAATCTTAAGCAAGCTCCACACTCAGCAATGAGTCTGATGCAGGGCTTGATCCCAAGACCCCGGGATCATGAGCTGAGTTGAAATCAAGAGTCAGGTGCTCAATCAACTGAGCCACCCAGGGGTCCCTGATGACTAGGTTTTTTGAGAACTCTGTAGTTGTAGATGATGAGACATAAAGTGTACAGACTGCTCAGTGTTCCTTAGATGTTTAAAAATAAAAATGTGGATAATAATGTAAATTTACCCCTGAGTATTTTGAATAATTAAATAGTCCATTCCATGTTTAAGATTGCTTCCAGGATTTACAAGGTGGGAAACTTCATTCCATCATTAAAAAAAGCTGTATAAGTGGAAAGAGTTAGGATATATGATGAACATACAGTCTTTTAAAAACAAATTCTCCAAACTCTATCCGTCATGGTCAGATACCTATATTTCACCAACAAAATTCATTAGAAGACAAAATAAACTTCTGTATAGTATAACCCAGCCATCCCAACTCTGCGATATAATTCATTTTGTAGATGGCACAATTACAGAACAACTTTTCATGTGTTTCAAAACAAAGACTCCTAAAACAGCTCCCAATTTAGTCCAACAATTAGGCATGTTTTTGGTTTATTTGTTCCTTTGATGATAATGTTCCTTGCGTTTGACTCTGCATCTTATACATCATTTTCACTACATTTCTCTCTACTACATCCCTGTGAAGTGGGTTCGTTATGAGGAGGGAGACTCCGAGACTCTGAGAGGCTGTTTGTTCTCACCTACGTGCCTGCTGTGACTTGGCAAAATCAGGGTTAGAACCCAGGTCTCCTGACTATGAGTTCAATGCTCACTCACTCTGCAAGTCTGTAGGTCTCTCTGTGGCTTTAAGAAACTGGCTTTGGATACGGATTAAGAGAGTTTTAGCTATAAAGAGGAGGCGCCCCTCGAGCCCCGTATCAATTCAACTGCAGAAATAGTAGAGGAACAGGTACTAAGCAGGTTGGGGCAAGAAAAATAAAGGAAAAGATATATCTGGAGTAAGACGAGAAAGAGGAAAAAAAGAAAAACGGAGGAGAAAATGGATGGAGGAGGGGGAAGAGAGGGCCACTCATCAATTTTCAGATCACTTCTTTGGATTCTGTTGCCTTCCACGCCCACAGCTCTTATGACACCTTCAGGTGCTTCAGCCATGTTCTTCCATAGAACACTGTTCCTCTTTCATTGCGGTATTTACCACACTACATTACATTACTTGTTTAACCATTTCCTTTTTTTTTTTTTAATATATGAAATTTACTGTCAAATTGGTTTCCATACAACACCCAGTGCTCATCCCAAAAGGTGCCCTCCTCAATACCCATCACCCACCCTGCCCTCCCTCCCACCCCCCATCAACCCTCAGTTTGCTCTCAGTTTTTAACAGTCTCTTATGCTTTGGCTCTCTCCCACTCTAACCTCTTTTTTTTTTTTTCTTTCCCCTCCCCCATGGGTTTCTGTTACGTTTCTCAGGATCCACATAAGAGTGAAACCATATGGTATCTGTCTTTCTCTGTATGGCTTATTTCACTTAGCATCACACTCTCCAGTTCCATCCATGTTGCTACAAAAGGCCATATTTCATTTTTTCTCATTGCCACGTAGTATTCCATTGTGTATATAAACCACAATTTCTTTATCCATTCATCAGTTGATGGACATTTAGCTCTTTCCATAATTTGGCTATTGTTGAGAGTGCTGCTATAAACATTGGGGTACAAGTGCCCCTATGCATCAGTACTCCTGTATCCCTTGGATAAATTCCTAGCAGTGCTATTGCTGGGTCATAGGGTAGGTCTATTTTTGATTTTCTGAGGAATCTCCACACTGCTTTCCAGAGCGGCTGCACCAATTTGCATTCCCACCAACAGTCCAAGAGGGTTCCTTTTTCTCCACATCCTCTCCAGCATCTATAGTCTCCTGATTTCTTCATTTTGGCCACTCTGACTGGCGTGAGGTGGTATCTGAGTGTGGTTTTGATTTGTGTTTCCCTGATAAGGAGCGACGTTGAACATCTTTTCAGGTGCCTGTTGGCCATCCGGATGTCTTCTTTAGAGAAGTGTCTATTCATGTTTTCTGCCCATTTCTTCACTGGGTTATTTGTTTTTCGGGTGTGGAGTTTGATGAGCTCTTTATAGATTTTGGATACTAGCCCTTTGTCTGATGTGTCATTTGCAAATATCTTTTCCCATTCCGTTGGTTGCCTTTTAGTTTTGTTGGTTGTTTCCTTTGCTGTGCAGAAGCTTTTTATCTTCATAAGGTCCCAGTAACTCACTTTTGCTTTTAATTCCCTTGCCTTTGGGGATGTGCCGAGTAAGAGATTGCTACGGCTGAGGTCAGAGAGGTCTTTTCCTGCTTTCTCCTCTAAGGTTTTGATGGTTTCCTGTCTCACATTCAGGTCCTTTATCCATTTTGAGTTTATTTTTGTGAATGGTGTGAGAAAGTGGTCTAGTTTCAACCTTCTGCATGTTGCTGTCCAGTTCTCCCAGCACCATTTGTTAAAGAGACTGTCTTTTTTCCATTGGATGTTCTTTCCTGCTTTGTCAAAGATGAGTTGGCCATACGTTTGTGGGTCTAGTTCTGGGGTTTCTATTCTATTCCATTGGTCTATGGGTCTGTTTTTATGCCAATACCATGCTGTCTTGATGATGACAGCTTTGTAGTAGAGGCTAAAGTCTGGGATTGTGATGCCTCCTGCTTTGGTCTTCTTCTTCTTCAAAATTACTTTGGCTATTCGGGGCCTTTTGTGGTTCCATATGAATTTTAGGATTGCTTGTTCTAGTTTCGAGAAGAATGCTGGTGCAATTTTGATTGGGATTGCATTGAATGTGTAGATAGCTTTGGGTAGTATTGACATTTTGACAATATTTATTCTTCCAATCCATGAGCAGGGAATGTCTTTCCATTTCTTTATATCTTCTTCAATTACCTGCATAAGCTTTCTATAGTTTTCAGCATACAGATCTTTTACATCTTTGGTTAGATTGATTCCTAGGTATTTTATGCTTCTTGGTGCAATTGTGAATGGGATCAGTTTCTTCATTTGTCTTTCTGTTGCTTCATTGTTAGTGTATAAGAATGCAACTGATTTGTGCACATTGATTTTGTATCCTGCAACTTTGCTGAATTCATGTATCAGTTCTAGCAGACTTTTGGTGGAGTCTATCGGATTTTCCATGTATAATATCATGTCATCTGCAAAAAGCGAAAGCTTGACTTCATCTTTGCCAATTTTGATGCCTTTGATTTCCTTTTGTTGTCTGATTGCTGATGCTAGAACTTCCAGCACTATGTTAAACAACAGCGGTGAGAGTGGGCATCCCTGTCGTGTTCCTGATCTCAGGGAAAAAGCTCTCAGTTTTTCCCCGTTGAGGATGATGTTAGCTGTGGGCTTTTCATAAATGGCCTTTATGATCTTTAAGTATGTTCCTTCTCTCCCGACTTTCTCAAGGGTTTTTATTAAGAAAGGGTGCTGGATTTTGTCAAAGGCCTTTTCTGCATCGATTGACAGGATCATATGGTTCTTCTCTTTTTTTTTTGTTAATGTGATGTATCACGTTGATCGATTTGCGAATGTTGAACCAGCCCTGCATCCCAGGAATGAATCCCACTTGATCATGGTGAATAATTCTTTTTATATGCTGTTGAATTCGATTTGCTAGTATCTTATTGAGAATTTTTGCATCCATATTCATCAGAGATATTGGCCTGTAGTTCTCTTTTTTTACTGGGTCTCTGTCTGGTTTAGGAATCAAAGTAATACTGGCTTCATAGAATGAGTCTGGAAGTTTTCCTTCCCTTTCTATTTCTTGGAATAGCTTGAGAAGGATAGGTATTATCTCTGCTTTAAACGTCTGGTAGAACTCCCCTGGGAAGCCATCTGGTCCTGGACTCTTATTTGTTGGGAGATTTTTGATAACCGATTCAATTTCTTCGCTGGTTATGGGTCTGTTCAAGCTTTCTATTTCCTCCTGATTGAGTTTTGGAAGAGTGTGGGTGTTTAGGAATTTGTCCATTTCTTCCAGGTTGTCCAATTTGTTGGCATATAATTTTTCATAGTATTCCCTGATAATTGTTTGTATCTCTGAGGGATTGGTTGTAATCATTCCATTTTCATTCATGATTTTATCTATTTGGGTCATCTCCCTTTTCTTTTTGAGAAGCCTGGCTAGAGGTTTGTCAATTTTGTTTATTTTTTCAAAAAACCAACTCTTGGTTTCGTTGATCTGCTCTACAGTTTTTTTAGATTCTATATTGTTTATTTCTGCTCTGATCTTTATTATTTCTCTTCTTCTGCTGGGTTTAGGCTGCCTTTGCTGTTCTGCTTCTATTTCCTTTAGGTGTGCTGTTAGATTTTGTATTTGGGATTTTTCTTGTTTCTTGAGATAGGCCTGGATTGCAATGTATTTTCCTCTCAGGACTGCCTTCGCTGCGTCCCAAAGCGTCTGGATTGTTGTATTTTCAGTTTCGTTTGTTTCCATATATTTTTTAATTTCTTCTCTAATTGCCTGGTTGACCCACTCATTCGTTAGTAGGGTGTTCTTTAACCTCCATGCTTTTGGAGGTTTTCCAGACTTTTTCCTGTGGTTGATTTCAAGCTTCATAGCATTGTGGTCTGAAAGTATGCATGGTATAATTTCAATTCTTGTAAACTTATGAAGGGCTGTTTTGTGACCCAGTATATGATCTATCTTGGAGAATGTTCCATGTGCACTCGAGAAGAAAGTATATTCTGTTGCTTTGGGATGCAGAGTTCTAAATATATCTGTCAAGTCCATCTGATCCAATGTATCATTCAGGGCCCTTGTTTCTTTATTGACTGTGTGTCTAGATGATCTATCCATTTCTGTAAGTGGGGTGTTAAAGTCCCCTGCAATGACCACATTCTTATCAATAAGGTTGCTTATGTTTATGAGTAATTGTTTTATATATCTGGGGGCTCGGGTATTTGGCGCATAGACATTTATAATAGTTAGCTCTTCCTGATGGATAGACCCTGTGATTATTATATACTGTCCTTCTTCATCTCTTGTTACAGCCTTTAATTTAAAGTCTAGTTTGTCTGATATAAGTATGGCTACTCCAGCTTTCTTTTGGCTTCCAGGAGCATGATAAATAGTTCTCCATCCCCTCACTCTCAATCTAAAGGTGTCCTCAGATCTAAAATGAGTCTCTTGTAGACAGCAAATAGATGGGTCTTGTTTTTTTATCCATTCTGATACCCTATGTCTTTTAGTTGGCGCATTTAATCCATTTACATTCAGTGTTATTATAGAAAGATACGGGTTTAGAGTCATTGTGATGTCTGTATGTTTTATGCTTGTAGTGATGTCTCTGGTACTTTGTCTCACAGGATCCCCCTTAGGATCTCTTGTAGGGCTGGTTTCGTGGTGACAAATTCCTTCAGTTTTTGTTTGTTTGGGAAGACCTTTATCTCTCCTTCTATTCTAAATGACAGACTTGCTGGATAAAGGATTCTCGGCTGCATATTTTTTCTGTTTAGCACACTGAAGATATCGTGCCAAGCCTTTCTGGCCTGCCAAGTTTCAAAGGAGAGATCAGTCACGAGTCTTATAGGTCTCCCTTTATATGTGAGGGCACGTTTATCCCTTGCTGCTTTCAGAATTTTCTCTTTATCCTTGTATTTTGCCAGTTTCACTATGATAGGTCGTGCAGAAGATCGATTCAAGTTACGTCTGAAGGGAGTTCTCTGTGCCTCTTGGATTTCAATGCCTTTTTCCTTCCCCAGTTCAGGGAAGTTCTCAGCTATAATTTGTTCAAGTACCCCTTCAGCACCTTTCCCTCTCTCTTCCTCCTCTGGGATACCAATTATGCGTATATTATTTTTTTTTAGTGTATCACTTAGTTCTCTAATTTTCCCCTCATACTCCTGGATTTTTTTATCTCTCTTTCTTTCAGCTTCCTCTTTCTCCATAACTTTATCTTCTAGTTCACCTATTCTCTCCTCTGCCTCTTCAAGCCGAGCCGTCGTGGTTTCCATTTTGTTTTGCATTTCGTTTAAAGCGTTTTTCAGCTCCTCGTGACTGTTCCTTAGTCCCTTGATCTCTGTGGCAAGAGATTCTCTGCTGTCCTGTATACTGTTTTCAAGCCCAGCGATTAATTTTATGACTATTATTCTAAATTCACTTTCTGTTATATTATTTAAATCCTTTTTGATCAGTTCATTAGCTGTTGTTATTTCCTGGAGATTCTTCTGAGGGGAATTCTTCCGTTTGGTCATTTTGGATAGTTCCTGGAGTGGTGAGGACCTGCAGGGCACTTCCACTGTGCTGTGGTGTATAACTGGAGTTGGTGGGCGGGGCCGCAGTCCGACCTGATGTCTGCCCCCAGCCCACCGCTGGGGCCACAGTCAGACTGATGTGTGCCTTCTCTTCTCCTCTCCTAGGGGCGGGATTCACTGTGGGGTGGTGTGGCCCGTCTGGGCTACTTGCACACTGCCAGGCTTGTGTTGCTGGGGATCTGGCGTATTAGCTGGGGTGGGTAGGCAAGGTGCACGGGGGCTGGAGGGGCAGGCTTAGCTCGCTTCTCCTTAGGTGATCCAACTTCAGGAGGGGCCCTGTGGCAGCGGGAGGGAGTCAGATCCGCTGCCGGAGGTTTGGCTCCACAGAAGCACAGAGTTGGGTGTTTGCGCGGAGCGAGCAAGTTCCCTGGCAGGAACTGGTTCCCTTTGGGATTTTGGCTGGGGGATGGGCGGGGGAGATGGCGCTGGCGCCTTTGTTCCCCGCCAAGCTGAGCTCTGCCGTCCGGGGGCTCAGCAGCTCTCCCTCCCTTTGTCCTCCAGCCTTCCCGCTTTCCAAGCAGAGCTGTTAACTTATGACCTCCCAGACGCTAAGTCGCGCTTGCTGTCGGGACACAGTCCGTCAGGCCCCTCCGCTTTTGCCAGCCAGACTCGGGGGCTCTGCTTGGCCGGCGAGCCGCCCCTCCGCCCCGGCTCCCTCCCGCCAGTCCGTGGAGCGCGCACCGCCTCGCCGCCCTTCCTACCCTCTTCCGTGGGCCTCTCGTCTGCGCTTGGCTCCGGAGACTCCGTTCTGCTAATCCTCTGGCGGTTTTCTGGGTTCTTTAGGCAGGTGTAGGTGTAATCTAAGTGATCGGCAGGACGCGTGGTGAGCCCAGCGTCCTCCTACGCCGCCATCTTCCGGAACCTCCCTCTGTTTAACCATTTCCTTACTTTTTGTTAAGCCCCGTAGAGACAGGTGATATCTTTCACACCATTAATATGGATATGCACTATGCGCTTACTATATATATTTTGAATGCATTTATAAATAGGGAATAGTATCATACCTTGCACGGCTTGGATGCCACTAAATTTTGGTCATGTCTCTTCTACAGGCAAAAGATCTTGAAGCTAGGATGCTTGCTTGAAAGTGGATCTGAAATGGTTGGATCTTCAAGGAGTTGCCACTTACATTCATGAAATATTTGCTATTATTCAGAAAATGTAATGGATATTAAAGAGTTTAAATGAGACTAGAGGACAAGTTCCTCTCTGTTGAGGTGTAATTTTTTTTTTTTTTTTTTTTTTTTTTTTTTTTTTAATGAATGGTTGCTGATTCTACTCCATTTCTTTATAGTAAGTTTTCAAATTACATAATTGGCCATGATTTGCATTACAGCCATCTTAGAAAGTGAGTTTATTTCATAATACTGAATCTGTTTGGTAGTGGAAAGTTTATTTCTTTTTCTTCACTAATTTGATTAGGAAGCCCATTTCATTCTCTTATGATAATAATGGCTCTAATGCTTTTGATCTGTGCCCGAGGTCATTTATACCTCAAGAGCCTTTATGCATCTTTTCTGTCTTGTTTCACTTCCTGAGTTTAAAGACTATCTTTATTAAAATATCAGGTATTTGAATAAGAAAACAGGTAAGGAAAAAAAAGGTCTTCCTGAGAAAGAGTTTCTTTAATTGAGTTTTATGTTAGAACTTATAAGAAGTATTTGAACTCTATAGAACCCTAGGGCAATTCTTTAAGGGCTTCTCTGTCTCCCTACTATTTAAATCTTACTTAAGCTGGAGGATAGGCACATGTTTTTAGAAGATGGAAAATCATAAACTGCAACTCTTCAGCTTACTCTGTATGTGAATTTCTTTCACTAACTTGTATAATATGAATCATATTATTAACATCAGACTCAAGTAGATGTTTTGTTTTTCTGAAGCTTAGGACCCATTTAAAATTCTGACTTTTTGGGATAGTAATCCCAGTTCACTTGGTGAATAGTCCAGAAACGTTTCTAGTTAATGAATAAGTCTTGAAATCATATGAAATTTGAAAGACAGCTGTGTGTATGTCTGTGACAATGCATTTTGAATTGTAAAAAATTTCTTTTAATGGACATCTTCTGTTTGTGCATGTTAATATGGAGCCCTCTACGCAGAGGCTAGACAATTGCTAGGCTGGTATAGGGTCTGGAATTTCTGAAAAGAAAACACAATTTTAGCCTAGCCACTGTCCTACCTCCATGTAGAGGGCTCAATATTAGTGTACACAATCAGAAGACACCCACTGAAGGACATTTTTGTAACTCAAAATGTATTTACATTGTTCAAACTTCAAACAATGTAAGCAAATATACATTGAAAAGTGTTATTCCAATTCCCACCTATCTCATACAGATGCACTATAGGTAACCACTTCTATTAGGTCCTGTTTTTCTGTTTCTAATGTGTGCTTTAAGAAAGAGCATCTACTATTGGGGTGCGGGAGTGGCTCAGCTGGTTAAGCCTCCAACTCTTGGTTTCGGCCCAGGTCATGTTCTCACTGTTCGCGAGGTAGAGCCCCACATCGGGCTCTGCGTTGATAGCACAGAGCCTGCTTGGGATTCTCGCTCTTGCTCTCTCTCTGCCCCTCCCCTGCTCTCTCCCTGTCTCTCTCTCTTAAAATAAATAAATCCATTAAAAGAAAGAAAGAAAGAAAGAAAGAAAGAAAGAGCATCTACTAACCGCTTAGTGTCAGGGATGCACTAGTAACAAATTACAGTCTAGAGAGTGAGGCAGACAGCAAAAACTCACACAAATAGTAGAATTATTACAAATTGCCTTACATTTCTTAAATAAAATAATGGGTATTGAGAGGTCAGTGGTTCTCAAACCTGAATGGGGAGCAGAATCACTTTTTTTATAAAGAATACACTAATAGATCTACACTGTAAAAATAAACTATGCACTATAGAAAACTATATAGTAAAAACACATATATTCCCCAAGTGCTTTTCCCCAAAGGTTAAGTTGTAACATGTATAGGTATCGTTCAAGATATTTTATATATAAATTCAAACAGAATTATAGATACATATATAATATTAAATATGACTTGTTATCTCAGAATTTCTGCTGAGGCTCCAAAAGTCTAGAACAATAAAATAGGACCAAGTTCTCCCTTCATAGTAAAGCAAGATACTAGATTGTCTATATAGGGTGTACTCAGAAGCCTTAAAGTTTTGTGTGGCCACTGTTGGCTCATTATCCATTACAAGGCTATATACAAAAAGAAACTTGGGAGAACATTTTTGGAACATTGTGTTTCTGTTTATGGATTCCTTTCCTCACTGGGGTGGGGGGAGCGGATTTGGGGGATCTTTCCTCTTTATATTAGCCCAAGTGGGAAAGCATGTTTTGTGAGACTTACTGAGAGATTGTGACCTGCGTCATCTGGAGTTTGGAGGGCACAGGGATCCTGACTTGCATTTGCAAAGTCAAGGGCAGTAGACTCTTGAGGGACAGAGATGAAGAGATGATAGAGGGCTGCAAGTGCCTATTTTCTGAGGGAGGAGATGTGGACAGAGGACAAATGTGGGCAGGTGAGAGAAGTCCTATCAGGAATCATCTTAAAATGATCTCATCTAAGGGGACTGCTTGTAAGGACCATGTAACCTCAACAGAAGATTGGAGCCTCTGAGTCCAAAGGCTGAGGGAATGACCTAAGCAACCAGCCAGGGAAGTATCCAGAGACTAGCAGTTGGAGGTCCCCAGCCTGGACACTCTGATCTCAAAAGAAGGAAAAGAGTATAGTGATTGTGCAGCCGCCACAGCCAGTGGGGACCAATGCCAGATTATAACTGCACAGCCACCTACAGCTGTGTCCCTTCCCCTTAATCATGTCTCCTTTCCTTAGAAAGATCAGAAACAGTGGTATTAAGTGGTGAGAGGAAGACGATTACAGCAAGGAGACTAGAGAAGGAGCTAGTCACTTTCCTCTGTTCCTCTCCCCCATTCTAGGCTTCTATAAGGCTTCTATAGCCTCAAGCCAGCTATAGTCTTGGGAGTGATAAGAAATAATTACATATCTGTATTAGGGTTCTCCAGAGAAACAGAAACAATCAGGACATCTCTTTCTCTCTCCCTCCCTCTCCCCCTATCTATTATAACGAATTAGCTCATACAGTTATGGAGGCCTAAAATCTGTGGCTGGCAAGATAGAGACACAGGAGAGCCAATGGTATGCTTCCAGCCTGAGTCTAAAAGTGTGAGAACCTAGAGAGCCAATGATGTAAGTTTAAATCTAAGTCCAAGTCAGAAGACAATAGAAGACCTATGTCCCAGCTTGAAGACAGCCATGCAGAGAGAAATTATTCTTTCTTATCCAGCTTTTTTGTTCTACTTAGGCCTTCATTGGATTGGCCGAGACCCCCACACATTAGGAAAGGCCAATCTGCTTTACTCAGTCTACTGATTCTGATATCCATTTTATTCAGAAACACTCTCATGGACACATCAGAAATAACGTTTAACCAAATATCCGGACACCCCTGTGGCTAGTCAAAGTTGACACATAAAATTAACCATTACAGTCTTTTTATTATTGAACTCAGCTCACTGAGTTTAAGTATCTATGGAACAGGATATTAAAAGTGACATCCCGAATGTTGGCTAAAGCTGAAAGCTGAAAACAATAAGAGATAAGTATTCCCATATTCTAAAGAGAATTGCTAAATTGATCTCCTCTTTTTGCATGGTAAATGAACTTGTCTCCTCAAGTAGCAGGATTTATATCCAGCATATAGAGGGATAAATTATAATTTAGAGAGATCAAGTTTCTAAAGAAATGTAGAGAAGTAGAAAATATTTTGACTTTTCTTTTCCCAGAGAGAAGAAGAGGCTATTTCTTTTCTCAGCCAAATAACAGCCTCTAAGTCAAGAAACATTTAGGAGGCTGGGCAGGCATGTATTGGAATTGACTGGGCTACAGGATTATGCACTGAAGTAGCCATGGGCCTTGACCAAAGCATCAGGTATGACCTCAGTGCATGTTCCCTAGTGGTGGGGAGTCTAGGTTGCAATAGGGATTAGTGATCACTTCGCACCTTGATCCTGAAAGTGGGAAGCTAGCAGGTTGAGGAAAGAAGGCCACAGTTGGGTAAATTTCCCATTAGCAGGGAAGTAAAGCATGTTATTTCTTGAAGATAAAGGAGCATGTAGGATGGTGGCTAGGTCTAGGCTGTCTTGAAAGGAGCGTACCCCGGTGGGCTGCCTGCTGGGCCAGGGCACTCCAACTAAAAGGGGCTCTCTCATAATTTTTAATGACAGTGAATGGATGTGTCCCAGTCTAAAGATTTTGAAGCATAGAGCTAGGATGTAGCTCAGAATATGTATTTTTAAAAAGATTTTCCAATTATGGCTAATATATTAGGCCAAGGTTAGATGCTATCGGATTTGTAGATGGTAACCTGTTTGAACATTCCTCTACGACAACCTGCCTCATCACTGCCTCTCTACAAAAATAAACAATCTAGAAATAGTACACTTTTTCAAGCTTCTTGGAGACCACATATATCAAAATGCAAATGGGAATATACATGCAATTATAGACATGTGACTTCCAAATATAATCTTTTTCTTTAGCATATTGGTGTTAAATTGCCGTATTCCTGGGAACTGACAATCAGCTACTCAGAGAAGTTGTAACTGTCCTCACTTCCACCCTTGTTTCAGAAATTAGAGGGATTGAAGTACAATCACATATAGTTGTTTTCTGATGTTTTCTTCCTAAGTTTTAAGTTGATTTCACTCTAACATTTCAGCATCTTCTCTCCTTTTCAGTGATCTCAGTTCAACACACACAGCAATCATGTTGCAAAGCAGAATATAACACATAAATGGTGTACACACATACTTTTCTCAGGGGAAAAGTATACGTGTTTTAAGGTATAATTCTTTTTCCTGCATTTCAAAATATCACTCATTCTATAAAGAGAACGGCAGTAGGGTTTAGCAGAGCAAGCTGTTACAGATGAGAATAAATCCTCTCTGGCCTGAGTACACATCCTCACTGAAGCCAGCTCAGTTCTGACAGCCGTCTGGAGAGCTGAGCTTCCCTAGGTGCTTTGGGGTGAATGTAATTCCTGACATTGCTTTTCCTTATTACCATTTTGAGACACTGCCCAGGGAGATGGCCAAGATCCGTGCTTTTAGGACACACGGCTGGCTTCGGTCATTTATTTATTAGCTTTGATTTTGAATCTATTGTCAAGGTCTATCTCTGAAAAGTTGGAGGAAGTGAGGAGCTTTCTTAGAGGTTAGCCCATGTGACCGCCCAGAGATCTGGAGCAGGACTTTCCGGAACTGTACAAAGTCTGGTTGCAAGTTGCATCCTTGAATATCTCCAAAAAGAAATCAAGAAATAAAAACCATTAAAACACACACAGATCTATATCTCTATATTGCTTCTTTTGAATAAGGGAACGTCTTAGTTTGTTTTTGTTTTTGTTTTTTCACAAGAAGAGATAAAGATCCCTATTCCCTTAGTTCCACATGCCATCCTTTCCCTTCTGTCTTAAAACCAAATTCCAGCCTGCTGACACTGTTCTCCTCATTTCTTCCCCCTCAGATTCCTAATCTGGTGTCGTGATTTCACAAACAGTCCAACATAATAAAAGATTCCACTGATTTCCCAATATGGGGACAGTGACACATATTCACGCCCAGACCACATCCAGTTCAGAGTGTGATGATCATATGTGTGTGGATCCTGCAGAATTTTTGGTGTTCACATTTTGTACTGGAACAGAAATATTTGAATGCGTTCAGATTCTTAATTTCACTCTAAGAAAATTTAGCCCTTGGCCTTCTGGAGTTAATTTACTACACGTATTGTTTCCATCATTAAGGGTAATATGACTGACCTATTGCAAGTGTTTGGATGGACAAACTGGCAGGTTTCGCCAAACTGCCTTTTCTACTTTCTATTGGCAAAACACTATACAAGTCTCAGAAAGCCAGAGACTAAGATTTCAGAAATGAAGCTTTGTTGTGCAGACCCTATGTAATGCTGGCCCCAACACAGGGAACTAGACATGAGCCTATTTAGAATATTGCCATCCAGTGTCCAAAAGATATATTACAGTTCTAGCTTATCACCTGCCACAAGACCAAATGGATTGCCATGTTCTCGAAGATGTGCAAAGCTAAGTGCCCTTAAAGTGTAACTCTGTCTATGGCCTACATTTGGACTCAGAAATGAAGAGCATTTGCTAATCTATGACCTTGGGCACAATAGCCAGTTACTCACAAAGCTTGAAGAAGATGACATCCGGGAAAGTTCAGGAAACTTTGAGGCAGTCATCTCTGACTACATCGATAGCCTAAACCTTAGCTTTGTAAGTATTAGAGCACATAGTATACAAAAATACTCTAAAACAGTGCCTGGACATCGTAGGTACTCAGTAATATTAATATCCTTTCCTTTTTCCAAATAAAAATATGTAGAAATCCTTCTAAGGGGGTGATACAGAGGTCACTTGCATGCACCTTGTTCTATGTATTAATGACAAGTTTGGGCAAAATTTTAGAAAACATTTTAAATGACCCATCATATTAAATTATAAAGTTTTAGCCCTTGGAAAACTTAAAGCTAATAAAGGCACTGTGTTAATACATGTGCATCAACACAACAAAACGTATTTTTCTCCCGGGTCCCCTGTGAACTCTGTGCCACTTTCAGCAGGTTTGACATTGTTTAATGGATGCCACCATCACTCTCCTAGTTTCCCAGGCTGGAGGTCACTGGGGCATCTATAGTTTCTTCCTACCTCACTCCCAACAGGTCTCTCAATCATGTTAATACTGCTTCCAAAATACTGCTAGCATTTGTTTCCTTCCTTCCAGACCTCTGTCTCTGCCTTATGATTCTTGTATGATTACTGCAGTTGCCTCCTGGGTGACTCCCCTGCCTCTCATCTCTCCAGTCCAGTTTACCCATGACATTGAGCAATCCAATTACACCCCTGCAGAAGCTTCAACACTAACCAGGCCTCTCATTTTTTTTTCCTTCTAACCCCATGTGATCTAATCTAGACACAAAAATGTTCTTCCTTCCATTTTATCTTACCTCAATCCTATTGATTATCCAAAAGTTTCTGCGCGGTTCTCCTGGGTTTGTCAAAAGATAATACAAATGCATGGGTAGAGTGTGTGAGACCTTTTGTGATCTGACTTCTGTTTATCTCTCCTTCTTCATGCTTCACCCTTCGCATCCTGCTTCAGATATTTTGTGTCAGCAGGTCTAATCCCTTAGAGTTTCTCAAACTCATCCTGTCCTCTCTTAAATCCTTTCATTGTAGATGCCTCACCTTTGCCTGGATGTTTCCTTCTTCAGGACTTATCTCAGCCATCACCTCATCTATCCAGCCTTCTAGATGTTTCTTCTGTAGACTATCAAATAATCTGGTGAAAACTTCTGTCATACTTTTTATCCCACTTAATTCAAATAATTTAATTATTTATTCCTACTATGATATTCTCAGTTCTCAGAAATTCTTGGAAGTTCTCAGAGTCAAGTCAATTTACCACAAGTCAGATCACTGGAAACAAATAACCAAAAGTCAGTTAGCTCCTTAGTGAACTAACCAAGTTTGAAATGGCTTAGAACTTCGGCTTCTTAAGGGCAAAGCCTTATATTATTAATTTAGGTGTACTCAATTCCTATTCTAGTGCCCAGCAGAGCTGGCATTCAATAAATGATCTCCCTAATATAATTTAATTACTAGTCTCTTTATGTCTCCAAACATTGTTAGTTCCAATGGCACTGATTTTATTTTTTTCATGAAAAAACCATTTCCCAACAGTTCCATTTTAGAAGCAAAGTCAATATTCTGTAAGAATAATGAAGACATTTTCATGTCAAGAAGTGATTCTCTTTTCCAAAAATATTGAGCCAGTTTCCTTATCCTTTTTCTTTTTATATGATTCCCACTTCAGCCCATATAATTTGCATTTTCTTTGGCTAAAAAGTCCCACAGCCCAGGAGGGCATTCTGAGAACTTTCATGTGGTTATCATTTCTGGGAAAATCATTCCCCTGTATACATATGTTTGTCACGTTTGTCTTTCTCTGTCTGCCTAGGGCTCTGGGTTGACATTGTTTAGAGACTACAATGTTGTCATTTTCAAAATCAGAAAAAATAAGCAAATAAGAGGATGGGGAAACAAACATTGGAACATCCTTAAGGATCCATATCAACCACAGGAAAGCTATCGAGACTACAAGTATGTTCATGGCCTAAAGATTATCTACAGCATTTATTGCATTGTATGTCATTGATAGACCCAGATGATGCTGTTGCATCAGAAGATTTTTATGATAGCTGCTTTTCTATGACCATAACATGATATTTACTCATTAGTACCATAAAGATAATTCAATAAAATTTGTTTCAAAAGTCTGAAGCACTCTTTTTAAAGAAGATCAGATACATTATACCAGGCCCTCTTTAAACTGGTCAAGAGGAGATGACATAAAATGAGTGTGTTTTCTACACTTATTTATTCATTCCTCTAATGTTCCTCTGTTCTAACAAAAGAATTCTTGAGTATTTATTTAGTGCAATGACCTGGACTCATTCAAAGATAAAAGTCAAGATTCTTGTTCTTGAAAAGCTAATAGATGTAATAAGGACAAGGCAACATTTTTGCATAAAGAAGATAGAAACTAAAACAAAATGAAGAGATATAAACAATGGTAAAGAAAGCACAGAAGAGAAAAATGACTCATTTCTAGCCACAGAAATCAGAGAAGGCCACTTGGAGGAGATGGAGACTGATTTCAAATTTGAAGGACGACCAGAATTTCAGCAAGTGGAGATGAAGGGGATGCACATTTCAGAAAAAGATGTGCCTAAGCACAATGGTGGGCAAGTAGGCTCTGATTTGGGGAATGGCTTATAGACATTTCTTAGGTGTGTAATGGTGAAGGAAAATGGTGGAAGATGTCTGCAATGAAAGTATAAAGTCTTTTCTATGTAAGGTAGAGTCATTTGAATTATACTTGGCAGGTGAAGGGTGGCTACAAAGTCTTGAGTTGGAATAAGGAAGTAGGGATGTTCTTAAATTGATTAACCTAGCAGCGCATGCATATTCACTTTCAATTGCTGCTGCACCAAATAACCACAAACTTAGTGGCTTAAAACAGTACAAATTATAGGTATGTAAGGCGGAATTTGAGGCAGGTCTTGCTGGGCTAAAATCAAAGCGTCGGCAGGACTGCATTCCTTTCTGGAGGCATCAGGGGTGAATGTTTCCCTGTCTTTGCTTTTTCCAACTTCTAGAGGCTCGTTGCATTCCTTTATCTCATGGCCCCCTTGTTCCATCTTCAAAACTATGCCCTTCTGATCCTTTTTATTTAGTCACATGACTAGTCTCTGATCACATGACAAAAAATTTCTTCATTTTAAGAATCTATGATTAAGGTGGGCTCAGTTGAAATCCATGATAATCTCCCTATCTCAGGGCCCTTAGCCTTAATAACATCTGCAAAGTCCCCTTTTGCTTTGTCAGGTGACCGTCACAGGTTCTGGGGATTAGGACATGAACATCTTTGGAGGCCAGTATTCTGTCTTCCACAACGTAGATGTGTCGACGCCAGGAGGAAACTTGTCCTGAGTAACTAATGAGGCTGCATTTGATCTAGCCTAGGCAAGGGATAGTACAGAACTGAATTAGGGTAGTGGTAGTGAGAACATGAGACAAAGAAAGTGTTGATACAGGGATCAGAGATTTAATAGACGATCTCTGAAATGAAGTGATAGTTCCTGGGTATTGACAGGAATAAAAATGTCAGGAGAAAGACAAGGTTAAGAAAAAAACAATTATGAATTCCATTTTGAATTTGTTGAGCTTGATGTGCTAGTGAATTATTCAGGCAGAAAAATTCAACAGGAAGTTGGAAACATGCATCTGAATCTTGGGAGACAAGTTGAGGCATAGAAATACTATGGTAAAGATGTAGGCCCCTATAACATGGGACTACATATACCTCTCTTGACTATGTGATACATCAATTTAGATATAACATCCTTACATAATGTTTATCATAAAAATTAAAAAAAACACAGATTGCATCTTGTCAAGTGAATGCAATTAATGGAGCAAAATTGGCAGTTCCCATATCAACTTATAATTTATAACATACTCTTATTTTATGTTCTTAGCTTTCACACTGATATGTAAAAATATGACTTGGCATTTAATATTTTTGCCCTAAGTTTCACTAGATTTAGTCAATTTCTTTGGCATTTTAAAACAGTAGTTACTTTTATTTCAAAGAAACATTTGAAAATCTCAACGATTGCTATCTCAATGTAAGATCAGGGTATTGAGGTTTGCCTCTCGAAAATGCTAACAGTGGAGATAGGATCATCTGAATTTAATTTGGGGGTTTAGTCACCTCTTTCCTGGCCTTCTGCCTGTGCTGTTCTGCCATTGCTTACTGATGTTCCACCGAAATGAACAGAACATTAGGACATGTTTTATATTGGGCAATAGGAAGAATTCTGCACTTTGGGGTGTTTTGAATTCAGTATCCATAAAAACGACAGCTGGAAAAAGACATTAGTGCTAGAAAAAGAATGTATCATTTGAAGATGACTTTAACCTTATAAATATTTTCTTCTTTCAATATTTAATTGCAAGGGATTGTTTCAGGTATTCTATGAGTTAATTTAGCAAGGATGGATATTATCCCTCTTCTTCATGTGAGGAAGCTGAAGCTTGGAAAATTAAATTATGATTTACTTAAAATAATTCTGCTAACATGGCACATGAATGCAGGTCTCCTGAGTCCACAGTCATTGCTTTTTATATTATACTATAGCTGTCTCTCAATCTTAGAAGCACAGCTTAAGATTAGAGAATAATGCTGCTCATGGCTGTTTGTTTGTTGTTTGTTGTCTGTTCCTCACTGGAAGGTAAGATCCCGGGGTTAGGGATTTTGACCATATTGTTTGCCACTCCAGTATCAGGGTGTAAGAAGATTTCCTGGCACATAATAAGTGCTTAAAAAGTATTTGCTTTCAGGGAACTTGGGTGGTTCAGTCGGTTAAGTGCCCAACTCTCTATTTCAATCTTGGCTCAGGTCATGATCTCACAGTTCATGAGTTCCAGCCCTTCCCTGGGCTCTATCTACACTGATGGCACGAAGCCTGTTTGGGATTCTATCTATTCTTCTCTCTGCCCCTCCCCCACTTGTGTGCTCTGTCTAAACAAACAAACAAACAAACAAACAAACTTTAAAACTTTAAGCAAAAAGTATTTGTTCTCTGGCACTTCATGTTCTAGGACAGTTTCAGATGTAGGCCTTCAGGTGTGATGAGCTGCATGCTGACCTTCGTCAAGGGGATGACTGAAGGCGGGCTCACAAACTAGTCCTCAGCCTAAGAGTGCGGTACTCTGGTACGATACTCAAAACTATGTGACGTTAGCCAGAGAGTGATGAAAGAGACACGCCACTAAAAAGCAGCTCAGAGTAGTTAAAGAGCTTACGTAAACTGCAGGGGGTATAATATCAGAAGATGAGGTTGGGTCTTCTAAGGCTAAGGTCAGTGAAGGTTTCTGGAATGTGTTGGCATCTATGGTGGTGGAGAACGAAGGCATATGGTACCTTCTTGCTTGCATTTTTATAGCTATGGCTGGGCAGAGCTATGGTTAGCAATAACAGTTGCAGAATAATTTGGAAAATGTGTCTTTAGGTGCAGGTATCCAAAATCATAAGTTTTTATTACTTACATTTCCAAGAGCCCCTTGAAGTTTTTTATTTGCTTGATCTGCTTCCCCTACCACCCCAGTGTATGTATATATGACTTTCTAAGTTTTCAGCTTCCTTAGTACACTTTTGAACTTACACTAGAATTTCTCATCATTATAACAGTTAATGCTTCTTAGAGTGATAATTTGAAAGGAACACTTACCAATTTAAAAATAATTGACAAATTAGGGGCACCTGGATGGCTTAGTCAGTTAAGCGTCCAACTGTTGATGTAGGCTCAGGTTGATCTTGATCTCCAGGTCTGTGAGTTTGAGCAGGTCTGTGGGATCTGCACTGAGAGGAGGAGTCTTCTTGGGATTTTGTCTCCCTCTCTCTCTGCCCCTCCCCCATTCGTACTCTAAATCTCCCTCTCAAAAATAAATAAACATTTAAAAAATAAAATAAAAAATAAAAATAACTGGCAAGTTAAAAACTAAAAATTTGTTTTATAAGTTCACTGATCTTTTAACTTTGACTAGTGCAATTTTTTTTTTTCATTTTTACATGCCAGCTATGGAATAAATACACTGCCAAGAAAAAAGGCAGAAATTATTTTTCACTTTTAAACATTACTTATTACATAATCAGATTAGCAAACACCTACTTATTTGATTTCCTGAAAGAAGTAACCACAACATATTACTGGCTGAATGTTTATATTTCTTCAGCAGGAAATTATTTCTGAGAAAAGGAAATCTTTCAAATGTTGGGGTTTGTTGTTGTTGTTAAAAGCCACTTCAAAATTAAATGACATATTATCCTTCCTTAGAAAGTGACAGTTGTGATCTGTAAAAAAATAGTCATTATTGGGGCGCCTGGGTGGCTCAGTCGGTTGGGCGGCCGACTTCGGCTCAGGTCGTGATCTCGCGGTCTGTGAGTTTGAGCCCCGTGTCAGGCTCTGAGCCATCAGCACAGTTTCTGAGCCTGTTTCGGATTCTGTGTCTCCCTCTCTCTCTGACCCTACCCCGTTCATGCTTTGTCTCTATCTGTCTCAAAAATAAATAAACGTTAAAAAAAATAGTCATTATTAAAATAAGATAATATTAAAATCAGTGATAAGGATTGGGAGAGCCAAATCTGGTAGTATCCATGGATCCATTTTCCAAAGTGTACAGATAGAGCACATGAAATGTTAGAGAAATTAAGAGTCCAAACTAACCAGGTAGAGAAAAGTAAAACTAAAAGCAGAGACTGAATGAAGTGTAACATCACAGTGACCAGGTACCCACTTCTCAGGCTTCTGGAGGCTGAAACCCATCAATGAGGAGACATTGCTTGATTGCTTTATGTTTATTTGCTGATCATCCTTAACTGATAAATAGGTTCCATATTACTATGCCAGTAACTTACAATTTAAAGTCTTCAAGGAGGCTGCTATTAAATGCTCTCACACTAACAGGACCTGCCACAGGTTTTCTAACCCCATAAACACTAAAACACTAAACCTAATAGAGTCTGGAGGGAACTACTGATCAAAGGCTGGTGAAATGGGTTGAGAAACATAATTTGTCATCAAAAGCAAACTTGTCAAACTGAAGGCAGATCTGGAGGTGGTTCATGAATCTACCCTCATGGCCTCACTACACAAAAGCCTGACTTATACCAGTAGTTCTCCATTGTGACAATTTTGCCAACCATGTGATTTTAGGCAGACATTTTCACTTCTCATAATTGTGGAGGAACTGCAACTAGCTAGAGGCCAGGGATATTGCTGAACATCCTACAACTCACAGGATATTCCCACTACAATAAAGAATTATCCAGCCCCAAACATCAGTAGTGCTGATGTTGAGAAACCCTGATCTATACTAACTAGAGAATTGGACAGAGGTCTCTCTACTGTATTGTCCTCTCCTTTCCCACCTTTATTTATCCTTTTTAAAGTTTATTTATTTATTTTGAGAGAGAGAGAGAGAGAGAGAGAGAGAGAGCGCCAGTGTGAATGGGGGAGGGGCAGAGAGAGAGGGAGATCGAGAATCCCAAGCAGGCTCCATGCTGTCAGTGCAGAGCCCGACATGGAGCCCCGGCTCACAAACCGTGAGACCATGACCCGAGCTGAAATCAAGAGTTGGATGCTTAACTGATTGAGCACCCCAGCACCCCCTACCCACCTTTATTTTAAAAATAATGTCATCGTTTGTCCAAATAAAGTATTTCTTGAAACAGAAAGCTGAAAATGCACAGAAGTCTTGGAACATCACTAGCACTGGCTCCTATTATTACTCTTTGAGATGGCTCTTAAGGCTTTTAAACATAACTTTAAGACTCTGAAGAATACAATTTAAAAAACACTGCTCTCTGACATGGCTACCACTGTTCTAGCACCCCTAAATAACTGGAAAAGAAGAAGAGGGGCTCCTTATAGTGGTATTTTTGTGGGCCCCATGTATAATACCCTTGGGCAGAGATAGGAATAATTTTGGTAAAACCGTCTGCCAGGAATATCAATTGTCATGGTATCCTTTGGTGTTTGGCATCATGAGCATATGAGGAAGTCCCACCTCAGTGAAGGAGAGCTACGCTATAGACATGATCTCTAAGGACAGCTGCATGCATTCTGGTGTGGTTGAGGAACAGATGGGAATAGAAAATCCAAGCAACATCCAAGTGCAGAGTGAGTGGAGACAATGGACATTTCACCTTCTGTGGTAGCAAGCACAAGGTTTAGATAGACTTTACTTTATTGGAGAATTAATTAAAGAGCTAAAATTTATTAAGTATTTACTATGTGACAGGTGTTAGTAAAATTCTTACCTTAATCGCCTTTTAATCCTTATATGCTCCTGAAATTTGAAAAATTATATTAAAGATGATGTAAAAAAAATCATTGTCAACCATAAAAAAAAGGAATGAAGATGAGCTTGCCCTAAATATATTAAAAGCTTTAAGAATGAAGAAATTAAAGCATGCAGTGACCCAGCAATACATAATATAGAGACACCAGAAATAAGCTAAAAAAAAGGAGTGAATTTATAATGATAAATTTGGGATTTAAAGTTAGTCAAGAAAAAATGGATTATTTTGAAAAATACTGGTGCAAATGAATACTTACTTGAGAAAAATTTTTATTAAATTTCTGTATCATTCTTTATATCAAAGTAAATCTCAAATGGACAAAAACGTACATCTAAAAAATGACCACAATCGTGTCAGAAGAAAATTTAAAAGTAATTACTATCTTGAAGTGGGAAAGTCTTTCCGTCATGAAGTACAACAGCTATGAATAAAAGCACCATTGAACCTGACTACTCAACACTTAAGTCCTTTTGCACAAGAAAACTTACCCTAGAAAACCAACTCACAATAAACTGGGAAAAACATTTGCATCACATATATCAGAAAAAAAAAATGAGTTCTTCAGTATATCCCAAACTTTTCCAAATCAATTAGAAAATAAAGAACATAAAAAAAATAACATCAAACTAATAGGCAAAACCTAAAAAGATAGTAAAGGTATTAGATAAATATACAAAAATAAGCTTAAACTCACTTCAAATGAAAGAAATACAACTTAAAATTGCAATGGAATACAAATATTTACCTATCAGAGAAGCAGATATTGAAAAGATTGCTAGTACCTATTACCAATGGGGGGGGGGGAGAGATGCACTTTGGTGTTCACTTTAGGGTTATGAACTGGTGCAACATTTTGGAATGTCAATTGGATAATATCTCTCAATGTTTAGACACACCTGCCTTTTGATCCAACAGTTCCGTGTTCAGGAATTCCTCCTACATATATGTTCGCTTCATTGCACATAATACATGGAAAAAAATGTTAACAAAATCATAGTTGGTGACAACAGATACTTAAACATCATCGATACCAGAGTGGTTGAAAACATCATGGTACATCCATACACTGGAAAAACATGCAGTTTTCAGAAAGACTGAAATATGTTCACGCCCATTGACTCTTCATTTTGTTTAAATGCCTAAAACAATAGGTTTACTATTAAATAGGCTCTTAGTAAATATTTGTTGAAGCGAGTGGATGACCCTATTCTATGTGTAGAGCAACAGGGAACTACATAGAGTGATGATCCAAGTATTATAAAAAAAAAAAAAAGCCACATACGCATGCATGCATCCATGCGTGCACGCATGCATGCACTCACAGAATTTTCTGGAGAAACAAACTGTCAGCAGTAATATCTTTTCTGCAGTGGAATAAGTATCAGGAAGCAGGGCTGGACGTAGGGTGAGGTGAATAAGGTACCCAGGTACAAATTTGAGGAAGTAGCCTGAGATGGTCTCCTTAAATTGTGTGTTAGTTATCTCACTTGTCTTACCCTATCCCTGACCTGTGAGGAAGGAACTTCACTTTTATCTATGTTTTCAATTCTGTTTGAATTATTTCCTATGTGAATGCAACTGTAATTTTGTAATTAGCAAGAGGAATAAACAAGAAAAAAAAGCTTCACAAAATTAGAATTAATTGGGATTTCATGGTATAAGAGGACAGAGGGTGATATTGAAACATTTTAAAAATAGAGCTAAGAATAATTGTCATAAATGTTGCTACAAAACTAACTTTAATTTTAAATGAATATTATTAACAATAACCAAGCTTTATGCCACCAGATTACACTAATAAACACTGAAAAATGTTGGGAGTGGTAATGAGATGGCTACTTGTTTATCAGACAAATAAAAACAGAAATAAAGCAGGGTTGATATTTTGAGTTTCAGGAAAAAAATAGGATTCAAGTTTTAAGAAAAGGAAGTCGAAGGTTCTTTTCCTTTAGTAAAGATACAATCCATGCTGACAATACCCATGGAGAATAGCAAAAGAGGAATTTCAAAATCAATTAAGCAAAAATTGTTAGATTTACAAGCATTAAAACTGTTTTTGGTAAAAAAAAAAAAAAAGTCTTGGTCATATCTTTGTTAGCCTTTGATGGTCCAAAACACATGCATTCATACATATGTACATACATACATGAATTTATGTATAAAACAAGAAATACAGGTCTTGGATAATATGTTATTAAAGCTTAAATACATATTAAAATAAATAACATGCAGGTTTTTTTCAACCATCTGTGGAACATTAAATTAAAAAAAAATAAAGCTAACTGTAAGCTAAGTTACAAGAAAATAAGAATAAAATCCTCAAAATAGGGACTGTAAAGGCAAGGTTCTTTGGCAATAATGCAATAAAATTAGAAATCATGCTCAAAGCATAGATAAAAGTAAATATGTTTACTTTGAAATTACAACAAAAACCAGCAAAAATTTTAGGCTAGAGGCAAATGCAAATAGTGCAAATATGGAATATGTATAAAATAAGAAAAATGAGAACAATAATTCTCAAAATTTGTCTATTGTGGCCAACGGTGTTCTCAGAAGGAAAAATTTTGTGTTAACGGGTTTTGTTATTTTTAAGAAGCAGAAATAAAAATAAATGACTAATTACATTTCAAAATTTGGGGAAAAACAATAAAACACGCATTGAAAAAGGCATGAAGAAGGATCTGATGAAAAATAAAAATAGAAACAAAATTAATGCAAAACAGAATCTGAATCAATTCAAAAGCAAATGGTAGGTACTTTAAAACCAAATCTCTTATAATTAAGAGAAAAGGTATAATTAAGATAAAAGGTATTTTAAAATCACAAAAAAGTACACAGGGAATATATTATAAATTCTGTACCATTCTATGAAAACATATGAAAAGATTTCAATGAGGTAGATTATTTTTCTGAGAAAAACTTAACATTCAAAATTGGCTCAATAAATAGAAAACAGTAATTTCTCTAATAAAAAGTAATCAAAATTTTGTCTTCTGAAAAGCTTTGAGCCATGTGGTTTTACTGTTGAGAGTTATGTCAAACTTTAATAAAAAGATAATCCAGATATTTACATAAAAACTTTTCTGAAATATGGAAAAATCCAAATTAACTTTGTTTTTTTTTTTAAATCTGTTAAAGATAGTGTTTTTTAAAAAAGTGTATTACTTTAAGGGAATGAAGACAGAAGCCATAGACTGGGAAGAAATATATGCAGAACAAATATCTGATAAAGGCCTCGTGTCCATAATTTATGAGGAACTCTTAAAACTCGATAATAAGAAAACAGGGGGAAAAAGAGAAGAGAGGGAAATAAACCACAAAAGACTCTTAAAGATAGAGAACAAACTGAGGGCTGATGGAAGTTGGCGGGTGGGGGATGGGCTAAATGGGTGATGGGTACTAAGGAGGGCACTTGTGATGAGCTCTGGGTGTCGTACGTAAGTGATGAATTACTGAATTCTACTTCTGAAACCAATATTGCACTATATGTTAACTAAATAAAATATAAATAAAAAAATAAATTAAAAAAAGACAATAAAAAAAAAACTGTGCAAAATATCTGAACAGATAGTTTACCAAAAAGATATACAGATGGAAAATAAGCATGTGAAAAGATGCTCGACATCAGATGTTGTTAGGGAATTTCAGATTAAAACAACAATAAGATAACATTACACACCGAGTACAATGGCTAAATTTCAAAACACTGACAACACCAAATGTTGTGAAGTATGTAGGACAATAGGAGCTGTCATTCACTGCTGGTTGTGTAGCCACTTTGGGAGACAGTTTGACAGTTTCTCACAAAGCTAAACAGTCTTAAAACCATATGATCCAGCAATCATATTCCTAGATATTTACTCAAATGAGTTGAAAACCGATGTTCACACAAAAACCTGAGCATGGATGCTTATAGAAGTTTTACTCAAAATTGTCAAAACTTGGGAGCAGCTAAGGTATCCTTTGATTGGTGTATTGATAAACTGTGGTACATCCATCCAATGGGATATTTTCAGTGATAAAAAAGACATGAGCTCTCAGGTCATCAAAAGAATGGAGGAAACTTATATGCATATTGCTAAGTTAGAGAAGCCAATTTGAAAAGGCTGTATGCTGTATGATTCCATAAATGACATTCTGGAAAAGGCAAAACTACAGACAGTAAAAAGGTAGGTGGTTGTCAGAGATTAAAGGAGGTAGAGGGGGAGAGATGAGTAAGTGGGGGGCACAGAGGATATTTAGGGCTCCTGGTAGACACAAAATAGTATGTATTTATCGAAACACATAGAACTGAACAACACAAAGAGTGATCCCTAATGTAAACCATGGACTCCAGTTAGTAATTTTTCAATATTGATTAATCAATTGTAATTCATATAGCACACTAATGCAGGATACCAATAACAGTGGAAACTAAGTATGGAGAAAGGAGGTATATGGAAACTATATTTTTCAGGTCAAATTTTCTGTAAATCTAATACATCTAAGAAAATAAAGTCTATTAATTTCAAAAAATTTTATAAAATTCAATAGCCAATGTCCATAAATAAATTAGAAAAGAAGGAAAAATAAAACAACTATATATATATAGAAAGCGTTTTCATAAACAGAATTGCAAAAGTCTCAAATAATAAATGAGTAAACCAATTTGGACAGTTTATTGAAGAAGCCACTCAAGAAGCATTTTTTACCTGGAATGTATCTTAAAATTTATACATGCAGCATATCATCTAATTTTATTTTATTTATAAAAATAATTTCAATTAATGGCAAAACTTCGTTTGGAAGGAAACACTGACGTCCATTTCTGGTTAAGTCTCAAAACAAAATTGGGAATAGGAGTATATTTCCATCCAATATTAAAATATTAATATTAAATCAAGAGTCAACATCATACTTAATGGTTTCTAATAAAGTGTGTTTATAGTACTAGTTTCAAGAGATTTAATAGTACATATTTCTTCCCAGCTCATAATCCCTCTTTCTCTAGAAACAGGCCCTTGAGGAACAGGGATGGACCTCTAGGTGTTATGACTACCTTCTGACCTGACCACTGCTGATTGATCCAGAGATAGACACCTGACCTTCCTGAGGCTGATTAAGTTTGCTCTCCTGACAGACAGAGACTGGGAAGTAGTTGTAACTCAGCTTTATAACTGGAAGTGTGTGCTAGTTAGACTTCCAGAATTCCTTTTTATTTTTCTTTCCTGAGTCTTGATTTTCAACTCTGTTGGATTCTAGTACATTCTTCTTTCTGTTTAAATGTGTGAGATGTTTTTGTGTGCGTGTGGCTTGCAAACAACAAAAAACCTCAAGTAATACAGACACTAATAGGTGTTTTATGGTGAAAATGGGGGGATGTTGATTAGTGGACAATTTGGGAACTTAGATTAAACAAACCGAAATCTCTTTATTTTGGAACTTCTCAGAGTCAATAATAGGTCACTTATTCAATCACAGAATTTTTCTTGGAAGAAGATACTTTTAAAAGACTAGTATGCTATGGAACATACTTAGGACAATACTTCCCAAGTGGTATTCCCAATAAATCAGCAGCAGCATCTCATGACAGTATGATTCCAGAAAGTCTTGGCCAATTCATGTAGCATCTACAACAATCTATTGGTAGCTGAGGGGAAAATCCATTCACAATAGCAGCTGCAACAGGAACAATAAAATCATAAGATCCCTCAGATTCCTTTTTATTCCAAACTAATGGATTTCTTGAGGGAAGCACTTATTTGTTGTTATGCCCCTAGAAATGTATCTGGGTCGCACTTGGTCCTTCATAAACAAATGAGTATATATTTCCTTTTAATTTCCTTGAGATTAAGAAAGTTTATGGTTACTATCTGTGGTTGAAAGCATATTATTCTGGGAGCTACAATAACATTGAAGAAGTCGGTCATATATCAGGTAGCTTTGATTATGTAATTGTTTATCCCAGACAATTGTGTTATAAAACAGGAAGCATACAAAGAGAATATTCATCCTATTGCTACTGCTGCTTTGTCTTCTGTTGTCACCACCAGTGAAAAGGGGAGAAATGAATTGCTACTCTATGATTGAGTACCTGAGCATCCCAGACTTCTCCCTTTCCTCTCTCCCACACTCTCTACTCCATTCAACTGGATGGATTGCTGTGTCCCAGAATTACCTGCTTTTCTGAAGATTCTCATTCATTCACAAGGTTACATAGTGGCTGTAATTGTGGGGAATATATTCTGTACAGTCTGACCATTTTAGATTTTAAATTTTAATAGGGGCTGGGCTCCTGAGTAAAGCTGGGTCAAGTGTCCCTTCTCTGGGCTTCTGGACTTGGGGAAAAGAGAGAGGAGAAGGGAGGGAAGGGATGAGGGAGGGAGAGAGGGAGACAGGGAGGAAAAGAGGGAGACAAATGAAGGAAAGGAGGGAGGAAGGAGAGGAGAGGAGAGGAGGAGAGAGGAGAGGAGAGGAGAGGAGAGGAGAGGAGAGGAGAGGGAAGGGAAGGGAAGGGAAGGGAAGGAAAGGAAATGAAAGGAAAGATGGAAGGAAGTTGTGTGTCTGTTGAAAGGCAGTTCTGTTGGAAGAGAAAAATGATGCACTGAGGAACACAATAATGAGATAGAGCAGTAGTTCCCATAGTTTTCAACTTTGATTATGATTATATGATTTTTCCTAGGATTCAGACATATTCCTTTCTTTAGCTCTGGGAGACACCTCCATGTTTTTATAACAAAGATTCAAATTGGATTTCTGTCACTTGCAAGCAGAGTCTTGGATAATACACTTAAACTGTCATTTGAAGAAAATTACACTTAACTTAGAAAGCTATTCTATTCAGCTGAGGGAGTCTATAAATAGATTAGAAAAACAGCAAGGGAAATCATAGATGTTTTGGATTTTGAAGAGACCTTCAAGAGCCAGAATCTGGAGAGATAAAGTGATTTGGCCAATTACCATCATCAGTTTGCCAAATAGTCTGGTTCTTAATGCTCTTTACTTTTTATTGCATTGCTCAATTTCTTGTTTCATTTCCTTTTGGTCGGCTTGCTCATTCTTTGGTCCTGTGTCTTTGGCGCACTGCTGATTCTCACATACATTTCACATATTCCCTTTCTTTGGCCCTGCATTTCACTGTTAGTGTCAGGTTAAATTACTTTCTTAGTGTATCCTGTATTCAAACATAACAGTTCTCTAATTGTTCTCTATTCTTTACTGGGTTTAAGTCACCTTAATGAGCTTCCATGAAGGGAATTTCTAGTCTCCAATAATTGCATTAATTTGACGTTAGAACTGTGACCTCAGAGCAAAATAAGACATGAGAAATATACTCGATACAGTCAGATGCCACTTAAATATTTATAGGTGTTGTGACTCTGCTGATAGAAAGAATATGAAAACAATGCAAAAACAGAATGAAACCTTACATAGATTCACTGAATTTCAGTTGACCTGGGTGGATGCTGCAAACTCAAAGCAGACTGTAAAATCAGGTACAACAATATGTGAATCCAAGGCTCTTATACAGCAAGGCAACCCACATTTGAAAGGCATGACATTGGAACCCTCGGAGGTCTAGACGTGGCTTAGCATTGGCTGAAAGGGTCTAATCATGAGAAAAATATCCTGGATATTTTTGGTCTACATCCCAAGGTAAGGGGTGAATCGTAGCCCTACAGAATTCATGGTTGAGGTCTTATCCCCCAGTCCCTCAGAATGTGACTGTACTTTGAGACAGCCTTTGAAAGAGATAAATTAAGATGGGGTCATTAGGGTGGACTCTAACCCAATCTGGTGTTCTCATAAGACGAAATTTTGCTATGTGAACAGACACCAGAGATACCTGCACAGATGAGACCATGAGAAGAAATAGCAAGAAAGATGCCATCTGCAAGTAAAGAGAGAGGCCTCAGCATAAATCAAACCTGCTGACACCTTAATCTTGGTTCCAGTCTCTGGAAATTTAAGAAAATAAATTTATGTTGTTTCAACCACCCAATCTCTGGTATTTTGTTAAGGCAGCCCTAGCAAATGAACACATCCCATAATCCAACTCAAATCTCCATGCAGTACTTACTAGAAGTAAATTCAGTTCAGAAGCTAATGTAAAAAATTATTTGTGATAAAATAATTGATTTTTTAGAGTCTTAGACCTTGGGATTAATGATAGGAATAGTCTGTAAATATATTAAGTATTTTAAATATTTTATAAATACCCATACTTAAAAATATTTAAAATAGTTAAAACATTTATGAAACACTGGCATATACTCTCCAATTTAAATTATGATATTTGAATAATTAATTTAGACATGATTTCAATTAAGTTTTATAAATTTACAAACCATACTGAAACTTTTAAGAGAACATGAGTCTTTATATTTATACATTTAAATTATTAAACTTACAAGAGTTATGTATATGTATATGAAAGATTATTTGCTAGTTAAATTTTGAAATAATTAGAAAATTGAATGTAATGGAGATCACAAATAAAATTTATAATATTTAAAGAAATTTAATTAAACTATAAAAGAACTCATAAAATGACAGTAAAAATTTCATTGTCTATAGATAGAACAATAAAATTTATACAAATACTTAGAATATAAGTAACTAGAGTTTTGAATTTATAAATGTAATAAATCAAATACTTTATTTCAAAATAATCTCAGAATTACAGAAATAGTATAGCACAAAGACCTTTTCCCCCCGAAATATTTATAAATAATTTGCTGACATGATGCCTGTTGACTCCCAAATGCTTTAGTGCAATTTCCCAAAATCAAGGATATTTTCTCATATAACCATAACATAATCATCAAAAGTAGGACATAGACATTTTACATTACTACATTTTACATTATTCATCTTCAGAAGAATTCGAATTTCACCAATTGTCCCCAAATCCCCTTTATAGGATAAGAATGTAATTCAGAATCATGGGTTGCATTTGATGATCACGTGTCTCTAGTTTCCTTCAATCTGAGACAGTTTCTCAGTTTTCTGTTTTCAAGAACTTGACTCCTTGAAGATCTCAGGCCAGTTATTTTGCATAATGTCCACAGATTTTTTTTTTTTCCTGAGTTTTCTCTTGGTTATATTCAGGTTACGTAAATTTGGCAGGATTATTACAAAAGTGATGAGGAGTTCCTGTGTTCATATTATTTGGTGGGGAACAAATTCAGTTTGCCTCATTACTAAACACATTCTCTTTGATCACTTTTTGAAAGTGGTGTCTTCCAGGCTTTTCCATCATTCCCTCTATAACTAATACATGTTTTGTGGGAGATACTATGTAAATATCCTTTTCTTCATCAAACTTTGCTTTTATTCCTTTCTGTGGATCCTTATGGGCTCATAATTTCCTGCTTTCTGTTGTTTTCATTATTTTGATGCCCAACCTTTCTCAGGTTTGGCCAATGGGAACGTTTCCAAGGTGGATTCATTATTCTTTTGACAAATCCCCTTCATTTTTCAAGAACTTCTTTGATTTCTGGTACAAAAAAAATATTCTAGCCTTTGTATTTTGCCTGTCTCAGCCCAGGACATTTTCCCAAGAATCACTATTTCCTTTTGGTAGAAAATGGTGGTGACAAACTAAGATCTGGGTACTATATGGGCTCATCCATAGGGTGTTGTTGCTTTGAGGCCCTCTCTTTGAACTGAGTGAGGGAAGATGTATATGTACATACATTAGCATACATTCTGTATCTGTTGTATATATTGAAAATGATAAGATCACCCCAAAATATCCCATTCTAATTTAACACCACTCTACTCATTCTGAATGGATCTACCATCTCATGTCGGGCCATCAGTTTCCTGCTGAATACACCTTGCTCACCCCATTGGAACTCTGACACTCTGCTCTGGGCTTTCCCATTCCCACATAGTGAGCAGACTTCTACCTTGCTTGGCCCAGCTGATTGCCTTAGTACTAGGTTGTTTAGAATGGGAAGAGAATAGAAAGAAGAGGAAGAAACTAATATTAATTGTTAAACCACAAGTGACCTCTGAATAATATCTTTTCTGCACAAAAGCCACCTGCAAGGGCACATGAGGAAAGCATGCTTTTCTCTAATCAAGTCCTCACTTCTCTAAAATCTTTCAGTTTCTCTTAGATTTCATTGTCATGGGGTTCATATTGTCCAGGCACATAAACATATCAAACACTTCATTCATTTTATACATCATGTCATGGGACATTTCAGAATTTATTTACTCATTTAGGTCTTTTGAAAACTTTGTATTTATATTTTTTTACTCTTGTTCTTCAATTTCAGACCTCTTATCGATATTCAACAAAGTTAGTAGACAGCACTGCCACATGGTATGGGTTTTGGCCCACTATATTTGGCAACAGTAGGACCTGGAACATTTTTGTTTTGGAAGATCTGAGTTACAATATAGTCACTAATTACTATATCTTTAAAGTAGCAAGAAGATTCTCTCCCATGAACTGTTGCAGTCAGCTTCAGTATTTAGGGTAAAAAATTAAAAAAAACAAAACAAAACACCTCAAATGGGATTAATATCTATACCACACAAAGATAGTCAAGATTATGGTTTTCTTTCTAATTTCTTTATCAACTTTTATTAGTCTAATTTGCCTTCCAGCTACAGAGCTCATTTATTATTCTAATTTGCTTCTGGTTACAGCATTCATTTAAATTTAGCAAGCCCATTAGGGGGGCCATCTAACATGTTGGTAGTTAAGTCTTTCTTCTGGAAATGTGGTCAAAAATGACAGCTTGAATGTAGAGGTCTGTCTGGATAGGGATTCTAGTAGAGTTGTCACCTGGGGGAACCTAAAATATATAAATCATATTGTCAATCAGTCCAGTCCATACAGATGATGGGCATTAAATGAATTTTCTTCTTGCTTCAATGTTATAGTAAACAGAACAAAAAGTGCTATGGCCATGGAGACATTTTCGTGTTTCCTCTCAGATTCTTTTTCTTGAGAGTAGTGATAATTCAATCAGAAGCTTTGAGTCCCTGGGCTGTGACATTGCTGAAAATATCTAGGGTCAAAACAGTCTCCAAGGCTCATGCTTGTCTAGACTCTACTAAACCCCAAGGGTCACTAACTCTGTAGAATTTCCAGTGAAGGACTTTGTAAACGCATGTGATCACAAGTTAATAAAGCTAAAAGAATCCTATCCTAATTTCAAAGATTATCCAATAAAAAATGAACTCAAGTTTGGAATTGATTCAGACTAGTGGAAGTACCTGACCATAGTGGGTTTAATGAAAAGCTTCTGCTCTGTTTTAAAAACTATCTGAACTGCTTTTCCCCGCCTTCAAATTATAATCTGTGAAAAAAGATTTGCTCCTTTTACCTTATTCAGGATAGTCTGATAGTCAGGCTTCTACAGGGCTCCTGTGGGAACGAGTATTCACTAATGTGGTATTGATAAGAGAGAAGAGAGAGATTCTGAAAGAGTTGGTAATATCTACAATTAGAAAATATTATTCAATGCACAAAAGAATGAAGTTACTTGCTCTTTCTTCTTATAGGAAGAGATGATAAGACATTTAGATGTGGGACTGGAGGAAAGTTTTGGTCTTGCCTTGTTTTTGTGGTACTAATTTCTTGTGCTAGAGAAAAAATATATTGGACCCATCTCTTATTAAGTAGAGTCAGCAAAACTGTAAAGACTGAAATGGGCAAATAAAAATAGTGGGTGTCCTGAGTGACTCATCCAGCCAAGTTTTTTCTGCCTTTAATTATTTTTTGTGTTATTTTACAACTCTTTAAGATGTGGAAAACTTGACATAATGCAAAATATTCTTGTCTAAAAAGATGCAAATTAATTGTACCCAGTAGAATTCAATTAAGTAGTCCCTTGCATTGAGTCCTATTTTGCATCTATTTGTAAATTAACTTCAGTTTTTCTTATTCCCTATATATGTTTTGCTCTTAGAATTCTCCTCTGAATTGCTTGCAATTTCCTACTGGTTCCTTCTGTAATTAGTAAATTAAATAAAATAGTTGGCACATTCATTTCATATCTGTATGAGAGTCATATCATTTTTATATGAGAGTTATATCCTTTTAAGAAAAATTATTTCGGAAACTACAATGCCCAGTGGATTCACCTGATGGCTGAGGAACCTGTATTGTTAGAGGAGTGCTGTACCTCATGCATGACATAAGTCAGGGCATTTCTTGGCTCCAAGAGGTAAATTCTCTGTTGTAACAGAACTTTCACTTTGCTGATCCTCTATTTCTTTACATATTTTCCATTTTACTACTTTTGTGTTTTGTTTTTGTTTTTGGAACTTTTACAATCAATAAATTATTCCCTACTGGTGACAGTAGTGATTCAGAATTGGGATTTGTGGCCAAAATTTTGTGATCTCTGTAAATGGAGTAATAGATTATAGAGATTTATTCTTTCTTGGATGTAAGACAACAGAGAATCTGATTTATTAGTATTTTATTTTCTTTGTCTACTTGTGTATTTTGAGCTCAAATTAAGAATCTGGTGCTTATCAGGAAAGGAAACAACTTTTTGATATATGGACTGATAATTTTTTTGTTTACTTTTGGCCTGTGGCTAATGTTAAAATTCCAGGAAAATGAGGAAATCAAAGTTTTGATACTTGATACATGCTATATGTAAAAGGTTATTCTTATAGAAACTCAGAAATGTTTCAGACATTTAAGTTCATGCAGTTAAGGTAAATTTTTGGCAAATTAGACGAGTCTAATGATTTTGGTATAAAAAAAATCTTGTAGTCTGATTTATCAGTGTTGGGTGTAATATAAGCTTACATTCTATTCTGCTTGGGTTTGCTTTTCTTAAGTTTATTAAGGTATACTGATCAAATAAGCTAACATTATTCCTACACAATATTTAAGATAATGAAAAATGTAAATTTGTATTCAACAAAATCAAATCATTATTCTGATAACTTTATTTCAATGGTAATTAGGTTTTATTTTTAGTATGTCAGCTAGAAATTAATTCCCAAGATCTTTATAGGTAACATAAAACTTTGGCCTGCTATTAAGTTGAATTATATAATGAATATTCATTTGATATCTAGATAATTTCTAAGATAGAATACTGATCATTTAATGCCTAATTATTAGGCATCATTTTACATTTATATACTTTTGCTTATATCTCATGAAACATTCCCATTTTGTCTCTTTAAAAAGGTATGTATGTGGCTGAAAAAAGTTGCAACATAAACTTGGCTTTCTGTTAAAATGCTTTTGGAAGAGAGACCATTGTTAATTTTCTACCTCTAGTTTTCTCTATGAAATAGAAGTTACTTTACACTATATATTAACTAACTTGAATTTAAATTAAAAAAAGATGTTCTACACACACAGTATTGCCATTGACAAATACATAATTTTATTATTTCCTTTCAAAAAAAAAACCCCAACAAATAAAGCTGATAGGAATAACAACAGAAGAAATAGAAGTTACTTTGGTTAAAAGTTTCAATTAATATGAATGATTGAGTTTACACTGAGTAATAGGGACAGACTAATACCACTGTCTATGGGCTTTTGTATTCCAAAGAGAAAGTAGTTTTGTCTTATAGAGGAGGTTTTATAGTAGTGGTTTTATATATACTTATACACTGTATAAATATATGCTGTAGTGTTTTTCAGGCCTTATTTTTTTCTTTTTGCTCCTTTTCAGAACCCCTATACAATCTTGAGACTTACTGAGGACTCCAAAGAACTTTTATGTGGGTTATAACCAACATATTGGAAGTTGAAATTGAGAAATTTTAAAATACTTACTGATTCACTTGATGAGAGCAATGATGAATGTGAATTAAAATGTTAACAGAAATAACATCTTAATATTAATATAAAAATTATTTTGAACTACTGGATACACTGAGAATTGCTTTGATAGAAAAATCAAAATAAAGGGAAAATTTGGAGATAAAATTTACTTGCCTTGGTTTATAGTCCTTGAGTTTGTAAAGAAGTGATGAAATGTACTAAAATTTTAGTAATGCTTGCCTTATCTTGGTGGGCTTGCTTTCTTTATTTACTGGTTCATTCCTTTGCCTACTATACAAAAGATTTTTTTTTTCTTTTTGACCTTCTGTGTCATCTCTAGGTAGCAAATATTCTGCATCTTATAAGAATATTTTCCTGTGCTTTATATTGAATTTATTACATTCTTGATTAAGAAAAAGAAAGAAAAGACAAAGAACAAAAATTCCTCACTTATAAAAAATAAGGTCTTTACAATCATTTTAATGTCCATATTTATTTAAAATGTTTTATTATTTTAAATGTTTATTTAATTAAATATATAACTCTGTATTATATGATCCTATCTTAATAAATGTCCAAATATCCTCTGACAATTTTTTTTCTAATTTTTGCTTTCCCATCATTGGATTCTAAGTATAGAAAAAATTAAACGAAACTTTACACCTACTTTATACTTACTTTCCATGACCATTTAGTTATTTGCATAGGTTCCATTAGAAGCTGTTAATTTTTTTTTTTTAATCAGGGTGTAATTGTACAAATGGAAAAACCAAGGTTTTGCCTGCAATGCCGCATTTGAAAATAATGCTCACTTAATCAGGTAGGAACAGCCATTCTTCAGGGATTAAGTTTGACTTTACTTATGGAAGCAATGCCTACAAAGCCCTGGCCTACTTCTTGGCTTAGAAAGTCTAAGAATATTATGTATTAAATAGATGTAACCTTAGTATATTTGGGGGACCTTGAGAAAATAGGAATTTACCCAAATTTATAGGTATTTCAGGTGAAATATGGTGGAGAGCATTTCTTGGGCTTGGTTTCCTAGCCTCAGGTCAACAAATAATAGAGGGTTTTAAAAACCCAATTTGAGATTCCTTATGAAAATTTCCAGACACAATTTAATTTAGTATTTGTTCAAAGTTGTATGGTTTTAGAGTTTACAAAGGAAACTTAAGGTGTCCTATATGGTAAAATAACACTTTCACTGAATTTATGTAAACAACCAGGCAAATCTAATGGCACCAGTCTTATTTTATAAGAATAATCATTCTTTGAATTTATTATGCTAAAAAGAGGAAAGGAGACTGTCAGAAAAAAGTTGAGAGAGACTCTGAAATGGGAAAAAAACAAATAGCAGCTATCATGACTACTCACTCATGTAGGTTTTCTCATCTTTAACTGGTATTACAAACCTGTAAGTTGTAGAAATCTGATAATAATGCAAATAATTCATGTCCATATAAATGCAAAGTAGTGTTCCTTAGAATGCACCTGATTTTTGCATTGATGTTGACAGGCCAGTTTTGTGTCTATTTGTAAATTCATTTCAGAATTTCTTATTCCCTTTTTACATCACTGCCCTTTGAATTCTTCTTCACACCAATCTTAACATTTTACTGGTCGCCATTAATTAATGAGTTAAAAATCTTTGACACATGTTTATTTTATGTCTATATGAGAATCACGATTCTACCTTCTTTTAAAAATTATTCCTTAACAACACATAATAAGAGTTCTAAAAACAATTTTACATATACAACAACAATAAATGATGCCATTGGTTGAGAAAATTCAGTACTTAGGAAAAACTCTGATTTCAAATTCACAGCACTGTAAGGAGCTGCTAAAAGACTTCTACCTGAAGGTCATTACTAGTTCCCAAGAGAGATGGGACTCCTAGCCAAATATAAAATAGAAGTAAAACAAGTTATTGGGATAAGGTCAACAGGTATAAATTACTGAGAAATAATACTTGATGGAACAAAGTAAAAAGATTCCAATATTACTCCATAAAATCCTAGAAAAATTACAGATTTAAACAACATATCAAGGAAACCATAAACTAATCTAGAAGGAAATATAGGTCAATATTTGTTTCAGTCTTAATGTAGAAATCTTTTTAAATATAGAAACGCAGAAGAAATCAGAGAGGGAAATTAATGGTTTGAACTATAAAGTTTAAAGTAAAAAAAAAAAGTTTAAAGTAAAGTTTATAAAAAACTTTATAAAAAAAGTAAAAAACTTTATAAAAAAAGTAAAAAAACTTTATAAAAAAAGTAAAAAAAAGTTTATAAAGTTTAAAGTAAAAAAAAAAACCATTAAGTTAAAAAATAGATAACTAAAATGTAATGTCACTAAAAAGTATGATAGCCAAAGGTTTCCTACCTTTTATATATAGAATACTTAAAATTCGATTTAAAAAAAAAAAACCTTACTAAAACTCTATATAAAAGTGTGTAGAGGACAATAACAATTACAGAAGAAATATAATATGCTAACATGCATATGAAAATGTTCATCCCTAATAAAAATAAAAAAGAAAATGAAAATGACTCCAAATAAAGGTGAACTATAAAATCAACAAGCTTAAAAAGTATGCAGAATAAATAGGGCATGGTGAATGGTCAGCCTTCAATAGTTTAGTAAACTGATATTGACTCATGCAAAGTAGTTTGCCAGTATCTCTATAAGGCTTTACTATATATGTATCTATCTTTTCATGAAACATTTTCCAAGTTAAGAATCCATCTTAAAGATTAAATCAGAAACTTGGTAATAGACAGTTGTTATTTAAACTTGGAGAGAAAAACAGAAACCAACCTAAATGTCCATAAATGGGAAATTCCTATGTAAATTATGACTACTTCATAGGAGAGAATATTATTTACATTGGTTTACAGCTTGTTTTTTCACTTAATGTATCTTGAACATTTACTCATACTAGGACCTCAAGCTCACTAAATACAGCTTTATTCTTTTTTAAGACTCAGGTATATTATTTCACTGAGCTGATGTACCATAATTT
This sequence comes from Panthera uncia, assembly GCF_023721935.1. NCBI lineage: Eukaryota > Metazoa > Chordata > Mammalia > Carnivora > Felidae > Panthera > Panthera uncia. The sequence continues at coordinate 64,790,019 of NC_064811.1, read as the reverse complement.
ATGTAACCATTGCCCAGTCATGGGCATATAGATTATTTCCAGCTTTGAACTATTGCAGGGAAAAATGATATTCTTTTAGGACGTCCACTGTTTCTAAGTTGATACACAAGGAAGCAATATTCATTCACTGAGCACCTATTCATTGGCACATTAAACACATTTTCTTATTTAATCTCCACAACAACCCTTTGTGAAACGGTTGTTTTTATAGATTTTACAGATGAGAAAATAGAGGTAGAAAAGTGCTCAGAGAGATTGAGCAATTTGTCCTAATCACAAAACTGATAAGACCTATTTAAGTCTTACTCATTTTCCCTATTTAGGCCCCTCTCAAAAGGCCTTTCCCTGCTTGAGTCCTGGTAGTTATTCCTGTCCCTTTCCTACTCCTCCTCTTGTTCTACCAGCCCCTTCCAACTGCTTCCATGTATTTTGGAGAGTCCTCAGGTCTTCAATTTTTAAGTGGAATTCATTAAAAGATTTATGATTTCAATATCCTAAACTATTATTATGCTACTTGGTGTGTATGACCATATGTGTTTTTTTTGTTTGTTTGTTTGTTTGTTTTTTTAGCCAAATACATGAAATTTGTCAGACTTTTGAAATAAGTTGTATTTCCCAAAAGATTAAGAACCTATCCTCTGGAGCAGCGTCATGTGCTCGTGAGGTAGTTTTCTGGGGTACCAAGTTGGGGCTGCCATTTGTTTGATTGTGTTTTACACTGAGCTATCCCAGCCAGCAAAAACAATTGAGAAATTGTCAACATAAGATTTTCCACTCTTGCCAATGGCCTTGATCACTGTTTATGCTATTGTGTTCCATGTTCCAATAAACTTCGACATCCCTTACTCTGCTTTGGGATTTCAGTGCCTCAGAAACTCTAAGCATCTGCTGGGGTGGAGAATGGTTAAGAAGGAGCCATGGGAGTTGACGACTGGTTCAACTGTTGAGACCCAGAAGAAATCATGCTCCCTTTGAATTAGAGATAATCCCTTAACTGTGGTTTTGCACCTGCAATGACTCCATGCCTGACTCATGGGTTTTCTGGTGTCTGTTTCTTGGTCATTAACTATCAGGTCTTTGAAATCATGGAGGAAACAATTCTTTTGTTCGTATTTATTCATTTCATTCAGCCAGGAACCTAACCTTCCACTCTTTCTAAGGCTTCTCATTCTAATTTGTGACAATAAATTTTGCAAAAAAGTGAGCGTGAATTGGGACTAAACCTCTCTTGTTCAAATTTCTCCTTTCTCACTTCCTTGCTGGTCTTATTATACCTTTGGTATAATGTTTGATTAGGCTGCCATTCTAGTTCGAAGCTTAAAGCAGCATTTTTTTCTTTGTCATGTATGTTTTGTTGGGATATGTTCTTTTCACTGAAGATATTCAACTTGGAAGTGTTATCATTTATACTCTTATTACTAAGCACTAATATACAAACAATAATTCAAAATTTTATATTTAACCTTTTTCTTTCCTCCAGCTCACCTTTCTTGTCCTACACTTCATATATGAGTTCATACATTGGACACTTAACAACAATGTGCTTATCTCTGGGGGTTGTTCTGTAATACTGCATATAAAATTAAAATCAGTTTTTCAGGTCAAGAGGAGGGCATAGCATTTAAGTTTTAGGAGTTCTAATTCATAAAAGCTAAGCTCTGTTATGTAATTTTTAATGTATTCCTCAAGGCCATTGATTTTAGCAGCAGTTTGTTGAGTAAATACTTAATTTATATGTGGTAGACTTTCAGTTCAGGTATACCAGGTGATTGCCCAGGGGAGAAAATGTTTAAAAGCTTCTTAGTATGTGGGTGTTTTAGGGCTATAATCAACCAAACATTCAGTAATTTGGGCAGCAAAACCAGAAAGTTGGCAAGGCCTCAGCTTTACTTAATAACTGTGCCTGTGCCACAGTTAAAAAGGAACATTTACAAGAGGCCCCGGAGGAAAATCTAGGAGCCAGAAGAGTGGTGTTGGTAATTCAGTGTCCCTTGCTCTATTAATTCAAGTTTGCGTGGGGTTTGAGGGAACACTGTTGGAGACTTTGAGGAAACCATACCTTTGCTTAAACATATTCTATTCAGTATGGGTTGTTTGTTTGTTTGTTTTCCTTAAATGTCCAACAGGAAATATATCTGAACTCTGTAAAAGACAGATTGTAAAATTGCGAACCTTCACTAGGAGGGTGGAGCCTCAAGAGATTAAATTCGAATCATCTCCGGACAGCCTGTAGAAATGTTATGGGCCTCCATTTTGAGAGGAAGAATTTCAATCCTGTGACAAGCTCCCTCTCATTTTAATGCAGTCAGTGAACTGGGAGGGAGCATTAAGGAGGCAATTAACACCTTTCTTACTAACAGCAGCAAACACTTGGGTGGGTGTTGCTGGGAGGAACAGAACAGAGCAGAGCTGTGATAAAATACCACTATAATCTTCCTCTAGATTGACCAAACTAAAATATGTTTTTATTGGTAGGAGTTATTTTTAATCTTAAACTTTGTTCATATAGATATTATTTTGCTCATAGAAAAAGTAGAATGTCTTTTTTTAATCTGAATTAACATACCACGATGACCATACATTTACTTTAAAAAAATAATAAAAATAATAAAAATATTTTTCTCATTCACCCATGGACGTAACATATCACCACTGCTCTGACACCCAATGTCACCACTCCAAAGTTCAGCGAAGAGCCCTCAGGTTTAATTCACCTACCAAGGAGGGAAAAGCACCAGAGTCAATTACTCTGGTAATTGCTAAAAATAGCAGATTAGCTCTACATATGTTTCTAGTGCCTAAGATCCTAAAATATTTTAAAGTTAACCTCAAAAGTTTCCAGGATTATTTTTGGCCCTACTATTCATTTCTTTAGCAAATATTTAATATTCAATTTATTCATTCCACAGATGTTTACTGAGCATCTACCATATGCTAGCACTGGAGATACAACGGTAAAGTGACCAGAAATGTTCCTGCCCCATGTTTCAGTTTATGCTTTATGAGTTTCTGTAGCACATATTGATTCATTTGAGTTTCTGAACAAACCTACCTGACAAAGTGATTCTTGATGAGATAGTGATGGCAGTAGTTTATCCATGGAAGCATCTAGTGTGGTCAGTCATATTACCGTGGAGGTTATCCGGAAGTCTTTGGTATATGGTCTATACTTTCTAGTCTGCAGTCTCAGGAATGTGTAATTTAGGTTACTTAAAATTAAGACTGCTGAATTAAAACTTGTTTTAGAGGAGCAAAGTTTGATTACTTTATGGACATACAGTAAGGTGAAACCAACAGCTCATAAAGTATTACTAATTTACTAATAAAAGAACAATGGATATGGAATCCAGCTAATCTGTAGGATCACCTGAGGAAACATTTAAAAGTACGGATTCCTGAACCTTCCCACAGATCAGTTCAGTTTGAATCATTTGGGGTGCAGTCTAGGGCTCTGATTGGTCAGTGTGCGGAGAGGGAAAGGGGAAATCCTTTAATGAATTGACAGAAATCGCTCCTAATGAAGCCATTGTGGGGTTGGACACTGATGAGGAGCACTTACGATAATAGTTTGCATTCCAAAGTAGCACATTTTTATGTTTGAGCAATTACAGTTTTCAAAAGGACAGGTCTGGATTAGGGGTGTCCTGTTGTACAGTGAGGAGTATTGATGTAAAAAGAGAAAATAAATACATTCTGCTAAGTCAATGTACAGTCTGCATTGCACGTGCCTTTCAAGTTCTGTGACACTCAGGATGGATCCAGAAAGGTTTATTCTACAACAATGTCTTTTGTTTCGCCAATATCCTACATCAAATAGAAGCCACACATTTCTAAGATATCTTAACATGTTTTTTGTTTGTTTGATTGTTTACCAGCCATTTATCAAGTGACTACACTCAAGTGTACTTTATTAGACATTAAACAAAAAAAATTAAAGGAGACTCTGTCCTATGAAATTTCATATTTTTCATACTGATTTTCTTTTGCACACCAAGGGAATTTAGCCCGCAGAAGAATAACATCCCCTCCTTTAAAAATTGTTTAATCATTTTCATACTCAGAAATTCTGATTCTAAGTCATGACTCAAATGGTACAGATTCTCACTGAACCGTGTAAAATGACAAACAAACAAACAAACAAACAACAACTCCCCCCTCCAAAAAAAATACCCTATTGGATTTGGCTTCTACTTAGAGTTCCATTTTCTCTCAGATTTTCTCTATTACTCTCCTTCCTGCACCTTGATCTCAACCCTGGTTGCACATTAGAATCATCTGAGGAGCTTCTGAAAGGTAGAGATGCCCAAGCCTTCCACTTGGGCCAGTTAAATTAGAATCTTTGGAGGTGAGATCAGATGTTATGTATTCTAAAATTTCCTTGGTGATTCTGACAGCTGGTGCATGCTCACAACTCCTCTTTAACCCAAAGGGGCTCCTCTCCCTTCTCATGCAGCCCATGCCTGGTCCCTCCCCACCCATGTATATGAGGCTCTCTCCTATCAGAATATCTCTTCTATTCCAATCCTCACGTCCTCACCATACCCATCCCTTAAGATCCATTTCAGATGCTATCTCTTTCATTAACTCATTCTTGAATGCCTTAGAGCCAAAGTAAATTGTGCCTCCTCTCAACTCCTTAGAACTTTTTCTGTCCCTCTCAGCTCATTTGTTAGGTTGCCATTTCTGTGCATATTATATTTTCCCACCTACCCATCAATGAACCTGTAAGCTTTTTAAGGGCAAGAAACCCACCTTTCTGATTCATTTTTGAATCTCACAGTGCCCAGCAGTTACTCAGTAAACATCAGATTAGGAAAAGGAGGATGAATGGAAGGGATGCTTGGGTGGCTCAGTTGCATAAGCATCTGACTCTTGATTTTGGCTCAGGTCATGGTCTCGTGGTTTGTGAGATCAAGCCCTGCATCAGGCTCTGTGCTGACAGCACAGAGCTTGCTTGGGATTCTCTCTCTCTTCTTTTCTCTGCCCCTCCCCTGCACATTCTCTTCTCTCAAAATTAATAAATACATTAGAAAAAAGGAGGATGGAAGGAAAATTGAAAAGGCAACAGACTTACCAATGTTCATTAAGCTCACATTTTTCTCTATACTCGTCCAGCACTAGCTCATATTCTCTCTCTTTCCTGAAGGTTGGGGTGAAGTGAGACTTCTCAACTACTTTTTCCAAACATATGCATTCTCTAAGTTTTTTCTTTGCCTGAATGATCAGGAAGTTGCAATACTAAAAAGTTCAACTTAGAAACTTACTAACCACAGCAGGACCCCTACTCTAGGCCTCTTGGGTTTCACCTGGATTATTGTTATGCTGGCACCTTCTTTTTAGTTTGTCCTCCTTAGTCTGTCCTAATGTACACCCTCTCCTCCCTTTAAAACATAACTTTCATCCTGTTATTTTCCTATAAGAGCTTTGATGTATCCTCATTTCCTATCAAGTCCAGTCTGAGATTCTCATCAGCACTGCATTCAAGTCTTTCTATGCTTCATTCCCATGACAATCCTTCTTCAAGCCAATACATCAGTCAAATCGAACCAGTGAGGTTTTCCTCTGTCTGTTTTACCCCCATCAACCTTACCTTTGCTAACTGGGGTCACTCCTGGTATTGCCTGCCTCACCATCTCTGAGTTCAACTCCTAATCATTCTTCAAGTCCAATTAAAAGATTACCTCCTCTATTATCATCTAACCATCCCCAACCCTGTCCTCTCTACAGGCTCCTACCCCGGATCAATAATCATCTCTTCTTCCGTGGAATTCCCAGAGTATTTCTCTTTTTGCAAGATATCACTTTCTGCCTTATGCTTATATTTTTTAAAAGCATGTATTATTTTTCATATGTCTGCTTCCCTAAAAATATTATAAGCTTAATAAAGGGCAAGGGTTGAACTCTTGCTCATCTTTAGATCCCCTATGGTGTCTCATAGTATTTACATTTAAGCTCCATTATTAGTTTCTGCTAATAATGAACTATGTGACTTTGAGTAAGTAATTAAACGTGTTTGAGTCAATTTACTCATAAATTAAAAACATGTTTTAATTCAAGTCTTAATTTGAGATAGTTTAAATTATATATTCCTGGGTTTGCACAAGAAAACTTGAAAACACATACCAAAATTAAAATTTCTGTATAACCTTTACAAAACCTAAAACTACGGTTGCAAGAGCTGTTTCTGCTGACAAACTCCTGCAGTTGTGTTTTCCCAGCTTATCTGGATTAATATGGAATGAGGTGGCTATTCCCATTCTGGTTATCATTGCTATCTCAAGTATCAGAGACATAATCTGCTTCCCAACTTTTAATTAGCGTAGGATTATTTTTGTGTGTTTGGAAGGAATCATTCAACCATTTATTCCATGAATACTTATTAAGTGTCTATTAACCAGGCATTTTTCCCGGTGATGGGCTCTCACATTTAGTGAATGGAAGAGGGGAGAGGAGAAAAGCTGGTGACATTATGAAGATTTTTCTTTTCTTTTTTTTTTCTAAATGTTTATTTATTTTTGAGACAGAGAGAGACAGAGCATGAACGGGGGGAGGGTCAGAGAGAGAGGGAGACACAGAATCCGAAGCAGGCTCCAGGCTCTGAGCTGTCAGCACAGAGCCCGACGCGGGGCTCGAACTCACAGACCGTGAGATCATGACCTGAGCCGAAGTCGGAAGCTCAACCGACTGAGCCACCCAGGCACCCCAAGGAAGACTTTTCTTATTTTTAATTGTTTTATACAATCTGTCTCTCCAATTAGTAGATCAGGAAGGTTTTAGACCACCTAGGTTATTCTAAGACTCAAGGAAACTCTCTCATGGTTGATGCTTCCTAAAAGGAAAACAAAAATGCCTATTTTTTTTTCATTTGTCCAGATAATGTAGGGAGTGAGTGCAAAGTGCTTCCACTCAATCCTTCTAAAGATAATACGCTGGAAACATTTTGGTGGGTGTGAATCACTCAGACAAGCATTCTTCACTCAAAAATAGAAACTAACTTTATTTGTTCCAGATGTTATACAGCTGCAGGGAAGTTAAAGCCAGTGGTCCTGTTTTCAATGCAACCAAACTCTTATTGCATTTGGAATTTCTTAACCAATGAACTCATATTACTTGTTCTAAGATCTGCACAATTTTCTTTTTTCCACTGTTACCGTTCACAAACAACTATGTTTCGTGGGAACCACTTTTCAGAATTAATGAGTCTACATCTGTCTTGTGCAAAGACATCCTGTTTATCACAATTTCCACCTTTCATTTATCTTGACCTTTAAAAATTTTAAGCATAAAATATTGCAAAGAGATCATCTGAAGGAAAGGAAAAGGAGAGTTGAGTTGTATTGTTCTTACAATATTTTAGAGCACATTTTGGAGTTATAAGTTATGGTGTTTATTTTAGCAAGAATTTCAAATAAAATTATTCATAACAATGTTGAGTATAAAAATGCATCTTATCATTGTGCATTTGTAATTTAAAAAAACTTGACAACTCATTTTTTGATTCTCCTGTAGGCGTGTCTACAACAGATACTGTATGGGTGCACATAGGAGAGGTACATGATAATTTCATATCTAATCCATAAAAATCAAAATATATTTGAGAACGCTTATGTTTGAAAACAGGAGTGTTAGATCTCTTGAGATTATTGTCTTTTTATGGAGAAGCTTTTCTCAAATTGTGGTTCATAGATCATCTGTAGCAGAATCTCACTGGCTGCCTGTGAAAATATGTATGTCTGGGACCAGTGGAGTCAGAATCTCCAAGAACTGGGGCTGTAGAGGGACCCTAGAGATCAGGGAACAGCAACAACAACACTCACATCTTCCATTATGAACTAGAAAATCCTGAGAAGTGAATTTCTCAAGGTCAGTCAGTCAGTTAACAGTAAAGTAAGGCATAGAATTTTGCTTATTGATGCTGAAACCAGCATTCTTTTCCATTAGGTCATCTATTAATTTTTATCTTCAAAGAGATAAAATCAATATAAAAATTAAATACATATAAGTATCTAAATATTATCAGGTGTCCCACCAATAATTTTTTTATAATTAATTCTTTTAGTAATTCCTTCTTCTCATCACTAATTAACTAAACCCTTGTTCTTTCTCCAGGATTTGGAAATACCTTTCCTTCAGACTCATCATGAATCTTTTGAATTATAGTCAAATTATAATCAAAACCTTCCTCCCCCAAAGAGGAAAATGTTGTATTTCATGTATTGCTGACTAAATCTTTGAAGTATCATGATTAATTATTTAGGAAATGAGTGTTTTAGTTAAGTTATTTAAACCATGTTCAAATAACAATTTGTATTCAATAATGATTCCACAAAGACTATAAAAACTATAATTCATGACATACATTCTTGAAGTATATATATGCTGTTAGTTAAAACAGAGCCTTAAAGTTTAAAGTAGTTTAAGTGTGATATCATTCAAAACTGATTCAAAAATTTACTTCACACATCTTAATGAAGCTGTTAATAATTTTATATCTTTAGCCCTCTCAAAGTCTCTGCAGATGTAATTTATTAAGTTTCCTGTACTTTGCCTCAATTTTGACACTCATTTGTGATAAGGAAAGGGTCACCACTAGAGAGAAGATGTGTTGGTATTCATAAATTCATATTAAATATGGCCCCAATGATTTTCAAGTTCAGTCCTTCATTTTACTAATGAGAAACCTGAGACCAAAGGGGAAAAGAAAAAAAGGAGTAGTGTTCTTTTTTTTTTTTACTTTTATTTATTTAAGTAATCCCTATATCCCATGTGGGGTCTGAACTCACAACCCGAAGATCAAATGTTTTATGCTCCTCCTATTGAGACAGCCAGGCACCACAAGAGAAGTGTTCTCTTGAAGGAGATAGTGTTGTATCAGAAATGCTAGCTGTCTACCCAAACCTCTTTTCTCCCTTTTCCAGAACTTCTGATTTCAGCTAAGTGTTTGACCACCCGAATAAAGATTCCATTTCCCAGCCTTCCATGCAGATAGATATGGCCATGTGACTAAGCTCTTGCCATGGAACATAAGTGACCCTTTGTGAAGTAGCTTTTGGAAAACTTCCTTAAAAGGTACTGTGGGGGGGGGGGAGGGGAGATGTCCTTTGTACCTTTAAACTCCTTCCATGAATTCTGTCTGGGATGTGGTTGTTTTGGCTGGATTTCTGTTTTGGCCCATGAGGATGAGGTCCACCTTTGCCTATAGACTGTGGAGCTGCCATTTTAGATTTGGAGTCACACTATCTACACTCACACTTAAGAGAGAAAGAAGCTTCTATTCTGTTTAAGTCACTGTGTTGGGGTTTCTGATATTTGGAGCTATATCTGATTGCAGACAACAATCCATTTTTTACTACAAAATTTCATTTATTCATTCTTTGAGCAATTTTTTTTTAGCATTCTTTGAGTTATTGGGCAATTTTTATGAGCAAGAACTTACACTAAGTAGATATGAAACAAAAATAATTTTGTTTTTTCAATTTTAAATTTCTAAGAAGTCTTGGAAAAGTTTTTAGAACCAGACTCCCACTTTCCTTTGGTCCATCCTTGCCCTTATCCTAGGCATATCATACAATTCCTATTTCTTTCACTATGAACGATTATTTTTCTTGACTTGGATTTTAGACTGATGCTGTCATGTGAATAACATGTTTTCCAGAAGTTACAAACAAAATGCCTAAGCAACTCAAGCACAAATGACTTTAAGTTTTAACCTTCACCTCCAAACATATGACGAGCCATGATTAAAAGTATGATGCAAACAGTCTTTGAAAATATATAAATATTTTTCCTTGAACAAATTCAAAATACCATGGGACATGTCTTTAAAATATTCAAATAAAATATATTTTCTAAGTTACCACTTAGAAATACACTAAGGGCAATACTGTTTTCAGTGTTAGTCACATACAAAAAGGGACGTTAAAATTCTGGGAACATTTGTGAGGTGAGAGTCTCCCTTCTGTAAATGATTCATCTATCCATTTAGAGCAAAAAGTACTGGATATCCCTAGGATCAGAGCATACAAATGCATTGCTCACTGGCTCCCTGATCTAATTTTGCTGGTAGGCACAAAGAAGCATTCTCACTTGTGAATTCTATTTAAATTCTCTCAAACTCTTCCTTATTGAGTTTCGAAATTTTATTAAATTTGAAGGTTTTTTTTCTTTAAGAATAATGCATGCTCTACATTTCAACATAGTCTTTTATTTCTAGATTCAAATACTGAAGAATGTCAAAAATTTAATAGATTTTTTAATAATGGAAGAAATGCAACAAAATTTGGAGAGATATATAAATGTAAAAGCAGTCTTACCTTTGGATCCACATTGAGAATTTTTCTGTCTCTTTTGTATTTGAAAAGTAAGCCTTCTAGATTATCAGCAATCACTTGATAATTGGGAGTTGAATTCCAAACAGCAATATGACTATCCCAGTTGTAAAAGCTAGAAAAATAAATATCTATTAGAAATGTATATGTATGATACAATAAATTGACAAATATATTTGAGAAAATATTTGAGGCAATTCAGTTTCAAGATAAATGAACTTGATCATAGTTTGTATAGCCATGGAAGACACATGTGTCATTAAAATTCTTGCAGAAGAGGGGGGCCTGGTAGCTCAGTTGGTTAAGCATCTGACTCTTGATCTTGGCTCAGGCTATGTTCTCACAGTTTGTGGGATTGAGCTCCACATCGGGCTCTGCACTAACAGTGTGGAGCCTGCCTAGGATTCTCTCTTCCTCTCCCTCTGCCCCTCCCCTGCTTACACTCTCTCTCTCAAAAATAAATAAATTAAAAAGATAAAATTCTTGCAGAAAAGATTAGGCTGGGCTATTCTCAAATTATTTGAATACATATTTATGACTATTTTGTGTAATATCATCATTTGGACACTCTAGGCATTAGGTTCCTATTCCAGTATTATATTCCCTAGGAAGTCGTGGAGAAAATTGACGCATTCTGAATCTACTTCTTCCAGCTCAGATTCTTCAGGGTCTTAAGAGTATTCAGGGTATTAAGAGACTGTTTACTGGAAGGAAAGGCAGGCTAAGTCACCTCTTTTCATTCAAAACAAATTAATTCATTTCTTTCAGGCTTTATTTTTTAATAATATGTTTCCCAGGGAGCGAGGAAACTCTGCGAGTTTGAGAGGTTACCATAGGCCAGACATGATGTGATGTATTCTATCATAACACCCATATGAAGCTGCTCTCATTTCACAGACAAGGCAAATAGACTAGGAGGTCAGCTGGCATGGCTGAAGCCCTGTAACGAATACATAGGACTAATATTTCAACCCAGATCTGTGTTTCAAAGCACATGTGTGTTCTTTCTACTGCTCAACATTGCATACATTTTATCCTATTCCTATTTTTTGTGCCTGATCTACGGAAACCTCCCACTTTTTTTTTTTTTTATGTCTTGCTTTATACCTATTTGTCAAAAATTAATGTTACTTAAGATGACTTGTAAGAATTCTCAATATATTAATTTCACAGATCTTATTCCAATTAACACAATTCTAACAGTATGTTGGTATGTTCAAATGTTAACTTGTTTCTCATATGTCTAATATTATCCTGTATCTGTGTTGTTTTGCCCTTTATTATTCCCTTTACTCATTGATTAAACGCACTCTGAATGTTTTCTGAGGCATTAATTTTTGTGCTATCACCTGAAAATGTAATGTTTACCCTCAAATTTTTCACTACTTAGAAAGGACTCACTACATCGATCATATATTTATATGATTGATTGCATATTAATTAGAACCATTTTCTCTCTTCCCCTACTACTTTTTCTATGGCCAAGACACAGGAATACTTGCCCTTTCTGAAGCACAGAGTTAGGAAAAGTGGTTTTCTAACTATCTTTGTGTGCTGTCTGTCCTCCCCAAGAGAGCAAGAATGACTATTTGATTGGTAAATAGAGGAAAGATGTTGAGTATCCATGACTTTCTACATCCTTACTTTACCTACCCTTCAAAAGTGAAGTTTATCATGGCAGGCTCAGCCCTCAATAGGTTGATATTAAGGTAGCAGCCTACAGCACTGGTGATACATTCAATACAGTGGTGAAGGTATTAGGAGCCAATCTGACTATGCACCCAGGCTACATTCTCAAATTCTGTTTAATCCATAATTAAGATAATTTGACCTCCACCTAACTGGCTATTCAGTTAAAAGATTGCTAAATTGGAATAGGGGACATGGGTGTGATTCGAAATCTCATATATGTCTTTCTAAATAATTATTTATGAGACATATAGATATGGATAATCCCAGTAAAATGCTTGAGTCATAGCTGTGCTTAGAGTGGCATCATTTATATCACACATTCCTATCTTCTTGCTCTGATCTCAAATTAAAAGCCTTATTAAAGTCCAGGCAGATTTTATATATATATATATATATATATATATATATATATATATATATGTAATATATTTAGATTTTATATATATATTACATATATATGTATATGCATATGTATGTATATGTATATAATACATATATGTGTGTAATATATATATATATATATATATATATATATGTTTTTTATACAAAAACTTAATTTGGAGGTGGCTTAGTTAGTTAAGCCTCCAACTCTTACTTTCAGCTGAGGTCATGATCTCACGGTTATCATATATTGTAAAGAAGAATTTCCTTCTTTTTTTAAGGCTGAATAAATATTCCATTGTATGTATAGACCACATTTTCTTTTTCAAAAATTTTTTTTAATGTTTTATTTATTTTTGAGACAGAGAGAGACAGAGTGTGAGCAGGGGAGGGGCAGAGAGAGAGCAAGACACAGAATCCGAAGCAGGCTCCAGGCTCTGAGCTGTCAGCACAGAGCCCGACGCAGGGCTCGGGCTCACAAACCGGGAGATCATGACCTGAGCTGAAGTCGGACGCTTAACCGACTGAGCCACCCAGGTGCACTTACATTTTCTTTATACATTGATCTGTGCATACACATTTAGGAAGCTGCCACATCTTTGAATAGTTTCTTTTGGACAGCATATAGTTGAGTTTTTGTTTGTTTGTTTTTGTTTTTAGATGCATTCAGCCACTCTATGTCTTTTTACTGACATTTTAATCCATTTACACTTAAATTATCAATAGGAAAAAATTAACTTGTGTCATTTTATTAATTGTTTTCTGATGGTCTTAGAGTCTTTTGCCTGTCTTCTCTCTTGCTGTCTTCCTTTGTGTTCTGTTGATTTTTTTTATTGATGCGGTTTGAATACCTTTTTTCCCCTTTTGTGTATCTTCTATAAGTATTATTTTGTAGTTACCTTGGGGTTCACATAATATCTTATAGTTGTAATAGTCAATTTTAAACTGATAATAACTTAAGTTCAATCACATACATAAAATCTACATTTTAACCTCTCCCCTTCATGAACTTTGTATTATTGTTGTCATGGTTTACATCTATTCATAATGTGTTACCTTTTAATGTTATTTTTAGTTCTATTTTAACTTTTAACTTTTATAGTAGAATTAGGAGTGATTTGCCCACCACCATGACAGTAGTATAGTACTCTGTATTTGTTTATGTATTACATAAAGTAGTTTCCTACTTTCTCATGCTTTCGTATTTTGTTTAGCATCCTTTCATTTCAACCCGAAGGACTCCCTTTAGCATTTCTTGTAAGCAGAGTGATGAACTCTCTCAGCTTTTCTCTGTCTGGATAAATCTTTGTCTCCCTTCATTTTGAATGACAGATTTTCTGAGTATGCTTTACCAGGTAGCTTTTTTTTTTTTTTTTTTCTGCACTGTGAATATATCCCCCCCCCCCCCCCTTCTGGCCTACGGGGCTTCTGCTGAAAATGTGCTGATTGTTTATGGGAAAGGGGGTTTCTTGGAGGTGACAAGTCATGTTTCTCTTGCTTCTTTCGAAATTCTCTTTGACTTTTGACGATCTGATTATAATGTGTCTTGATATGGATTTATTTGGATTTCTCTAATTGGCATTCTTTCAGCTTTTTGGATCTGGATGTCCATTTCCTTCCCCAGATTTAGAAAGTTTTCAGCCATTATATCTTGAATAAATTTTCAGATCTTTTATCTCTCTCTTCTTCTGGGAATCCAAAAATTTATATATTGGTCCCTTGATGGTATCCACAAACACCCTAAAGCTTTCTTCATTCTTTTATATTCTGTTTTCTTTTTAATCCTCTGACTTAATTATTTCCAATGATCTTTGAGTTCACTGATCCTTTCTTCTCTTTGATCTAGTGTAATGTTGGGCAAGCAGACACAACCCACAGCTGCCTGCTTCTTTCTGGGAAAGGAAATGTTGGAAGAAGACTTGCAGAAGTCAAATGGACTTTTTTTTCTTTTTTTTTGGTACAATTAATATGTTCTTTAGCTCCATGGTTTCTGTATCGTACTTTTTAATATTTTCTATCTCTTTGTTGAATTTCTCACTTTGTTCATGCATTGTTCTCTTGACCCTAGTGAGCATCTTTATGACAATTATTTTGAATTTTCTTTCAGGCAAATTGTGTTACTCCATTTCTTTAGGGTCAGTTTCTGGAGATTTATTTTCCTTCTTATTTTTATTTTTTGGAACATCTTTGCTTGACTCTTGATTTTCTTTGACTCTCTCCATTGATGACTATATGTTAAACAAAGCAGGCACCTCTCCAAATCTTCATGGACTGGCCTCATACAGGAGAAAACTTTTACCAAGAAGCCAGGCTACAACTTCTAGAGTCCTCTTCCAACATTTCTTTCCCCAGAGAGAAGCAGGCAGCTATGGGTTTTGTCTGCTTGCCCTGTAATGAGCAGTGGGGCATTATTCTATGGTGCTTACTAGCCCAAGTCACTGCCTCCCTTCTTCCCTAGGTAGATAGGCTGTGCTGGTCTTGAGCTCAAACACTGGCAAGATAGAAGTCAGTCCTCTGGAGAGCCCTCTCAGAAAAGTTGGGGGTTTGGATATACAAACTGGCTCCTTCCTCCCTTGGGAGAAACTGAGAATTAGGAGTTTCTTTTTGATCATAAGGTGCTGTGTCAACAGTAAGAATTCTGGTAGAGGGTATCCCAAACCTCTCTACTGGGTTTGGTCAGTCTGGTTTTGCATTTTTCTGGGGTGCAGGGCATTTTATTAGTTCCTGGATTTTTCACAAATTGTTGCTGAATCTATTTGCAAGGGGAGAGAGGGTTCAGAGTTTCTTACTCTGCTATCTTGCTGATGTCACTAATCCAATTATATACTATTCCTGAATTATTTTTAAGTGGCAAAGTACTTGTCAATGAAGAATGGGTTAATGTATATATCAAACTTAATTCCACTCCCTTTAAGACACCTATATCCAGATCCACACTCTAAATGTTGTCATAACTCCTGACTCTTATTGAATTTTTATTGTCTATTATTATTCTTTGTTAGTTAATCTACAATGCTATTTTTACCTCATTGAAGCCTTGAGTTCCTTGGCTCACTCTTTTTATCCTAATTTACAACAACTAATTTCTTTACTTATTCATGATTCACTTGCCAATAATCACAACTTTATTGCTCAATTGACCCTATTTATATTGAAAAATACCAGCTCAAAATTGATTCAAATGTTTGTCTTCTCTGTTTCTCTATATGGTCTTCTGACAACTCTTGCTGAAACAACTCTATCACTGATGTAATTCTAAATTCCAAATTTCTAACC